>NW_016830792.1:0-758 GCF_001698545.2 Rhinopithecus bieti
GCTCCCAAATATCACTTTGCAGATTCCACCACAATAGCGGTAGCAAACTGCTTCGTGAAGACAAAGTTGTAACTTGGTGAGATGAATTCCCAGGTCACAAAGAAGTTTCTCAGAAAGCTACTTTCTCGTTTTATATGAGGAAATTTCCTTTGTCTCCATCAGCTTCATTGCGCTAATATCCCAATGCAGATTTCAAGAAAAGAGTGTTAGCAAATGGATCAATGAAAAGGAAAGTGTAACTCTGTGCGGTGTATTCACAGGTCACAATGCAGTTTCACCATAGGCTCGAATGTGATCCCTACTGTCTCTTCACAGATCCATCCACAAGGGACTTCCAAACCACGTAATGTAAAGAAAGCTTCCAATATGTGAGTTGAATGAATATAGGAAAATGCAGATTCACAGAAAGCTTCTTTCGAGTGTTTATCTGAAGATATTTCCTTTTTCACAATAGTCCTGAATGTGCTCCTGAAGGTCCCTTCATGGATCCGTCCATGACAGTTTCCACGCTGTGTAATGTAAAGAAAACTTAATCTGTGTGAGGTGATTACACATATCACAGAATAGTTTCCTAGAAAGCTTCTTTCCAGTTTTTTTCTGAGGCTATTTCCCTTTTCACCATCAGCATCAACATGCTCCAGAATATCACTTGGTACCTGTCTCTAAAAAAGGGTTTCCCCGACGCTGTATGAGAAGACAGGTATAACACTGTGAGTGGAATGCACACATCATAAAGCAGTTCCTCGGAAAGCTTCTTT
>NW_016830793.1:0-1647 GCF_001698545.2 Rhinopithecus bieti
TAGTCTTCCAAAAGTTAGTTACTTGGTTTGCATTTCTCATGTTAGTCATTCACTTGAATTAGTGTATTGGAATTCAGAATCTAAAGGTATTAGCCTTTGAGGGATAATTTTTAATTCACATTTAGGTATTTTCATATTTGAGTGAATTAGCTACATACTTCTCAAACAAGTTCATGAAAACATAAGGCAGGGATAGGGCAGTTTTGAAAGAGGAACTAGGTTGGAGTTATGGGAAGAGATGTCTAAGATGTCTAATATCCACTTCATTTCTATTGGAAGAGATCTCTAGATGTCTTGATCATAGGCAAACGTGGGAGAGGACAAACTTCATGTAGAGAACTAAGGAATGAAGAGAGACTTTCTAGAGAGGCCTCTAAATATGCAGGATATCACTGAGAAAAAGAATGCTAATGATTTTTGTTGTTTAGTTAAGGTAACTTAGCTGTTGTAACCAACAAATCCTGAAAGAATATTTAAAGGCTCAAATATGACCATTCATTTCTTGCATACATTACATTCAAAATGTTTGCTCTTCATTGACGGGCAGCTTTTCTTTAATTAATAATTTAGGGATGTTTATCTCATAGCTTCATCAACTTTGGAAGCACGATTTCAAAGGTTACCAAACTCAATTGTCACAAGTGGGCGGAAAGAGAAAGGTGTTGGAGACATATAAGTGCAAAAGGAGTCTGAGAAATGGGGTTAGTGAGAGCTCAGTGATCTCTGCGACGCTGACATTTTCCTGAGCCCTTATCTTGATTCTGTGTGTTACAGTCTCTGGCATTCTCAAGTAGGTCATAATGAGGCAGAAAACGATGTACAGGCTTAAAACAGGCTACATAATGTAGGTGACAAAAGGAGTCTGTCCCTGGCTATGCTAAATTTATCAATGATAAAATTTATTTGATGGTTTTCTTAGTTAAAACACAAAAAATATTAAAACTACTTCTATCTGAATCCAAAATATTATGGGGATTATGTGGAATTATTACATTTACTTCTCAGTTGGGGGAATGAGACGGGCTATAGGCTCAGTCATGTATTCTAACTGCATTACTCTTTAAAAACTAAATAATCGGGAAAATGTGATTCTTAAAGTATAGAAGGAGATAACCAAACTGGCTTTCCACTAAGTTTTTTAAAAATATTCCAAGTTGGCTGCAAACCCCAGTTTACACATTTGCTTCTACTGAAAGCCCCTTTGAAAATTATCAAGGTTGATGTTGGGTACTAACACCTGGAGAATAGATATGTGATATGCACTTGGCATCTTCATGTAGGGACCCTAAAACCTTATGTTCACAAGTTCCAGGTATTCCTGGGACTAAGAACTACACCATAACAGCAAGATATAAAATTCTCTATTAAATGAAACAATAGGAAAAATAACATCTTTTCTGTGGTTAATTCCCTGTTAATAAAAATTTTTTGTTGTTGTTGTTGATATTGTTTACTTGGAGCATTCAATCTCTATAGTCAAATATTGTCACTGTTGAGTAATGTCAAATTGGTGCCCAATGTTGCATCCCTAAATGCTTTTGGAGAACATTATTGTGAAGTTGATCATTAGAGCTTAAGGATCATCATTAATTTTAAACCAAAGCTATAAAAAGCATGAAATGTCCACAACGATGATAAGCGCCTTAA
>NW_016830794.1:0-611 GCF_001698545.2 Rhinopithecus bieti
TCACACTTATCCACCAAGGGCTAAACGTAAGCTACACTGTGAATATAACGAATCTCTCCCATTGCTTCCTCTGTGAGACTTTAGAAGCCACCCCCTCCCAGTGGCAGCCCCCTGCCCATGGCCTTCAACACAACTGGTCAAATATCCCACAATTTACTCACACTCCAGGCGCCACTATACCAAAATCCAAATAGCCCAATCCTTCCTTTTTTTATTCAACCCCAAATTCATCCTGGGGTAATCATACTCAGCTGCCCAATGGAGGCCAAACAGCCCCATTGGAGGCTATTTCTGGTGCAAGGGGTCCCTTTCTAAAACCTTTAACCAAACTGTCACAACTCAATCTCAATCTCTCTGTGTCCCAGTATCCTTGGTGCCCAGCCTCACCCTGTATGGCAAGGCTGAACTAGTCGAACTGACGCTGCAACTACACCCTCCTGCCAATCGCTTACAAAAACGGGCTGTTTCCTCCCTCTAGTTATTGGAATCAGCTGAAAGCCTGGCCTCCCTGCAGCGCCGAACTACCTCAATAGCCCAAGTAGCTACCCAAAAGAGACGAGCCCTAGACTTGCTCACAGCTGAAAAAGGAAGCACTTGTCTCTTCCTTGGAG
>NW_016830795.1:0-1654 GCF_001698545.2 Rhinopithecus bieti
GCCTGGCCAGTGGTTGTATGTGTATTCGGTCTCTCTGTTGTGAATTATTGAAAAATTAGTTTGAATAGAAATGAGATGCCTTAAGAGTCAAGAGATCTAACTCTGATAAAGAAAATGTGTTACATATACACCACAGAATACTACGCAGCTACAAAAAAGAATGAGATCTTATCCTTTGCAGGGACATAGATGGATTTGGAGGCCATTATCCTAAGCAAACTAATACAGGAACAAAAAACCAAATACCACATGTTCTCACTGACAAGGAAGAGAACACATGGACGCACGGAGGGGAACAACACACACTGGGGCTTGTTGAAGGGTGGAGGTTGGGAGGAGGGAGAGGATCAAGCAAAATAACCAGTGAGTACTAGGCTTAATACCTGGGTCATGAAGTAATCTGTACTACAAACCCTCATGACACAAGTTAACATATGTAATAAACCTGTACTTGTACTCCTGAACTTAAAATAAAAGTTAAAAATAAATAAAATAGTTGTTTTGTTTGATCCCTTAAAACAAAATGAATTGTTAACTCTTATGCTTGCCTACGGGCCATACTGTTATTATGTAAGCAAAGGGATGTTGCTTTTTAGAACAACAAAATAATCAGATGGTTCTTTGGATTGTGAGAACAGGGCGGGAAAAGACTAACATTACTTTAAAATAAAAATAATTCAAGCAGAATTCTCCCATAACATTTGTTTAGCCTAAAGGCATAAGGGTCTTCTATCTATTCCCCATCATTCTAACTATACTGTCTAATATGTAGTCAAACTTGAATATTTGCTATCTGATCACAGTTTTTTACCCTTTGACCAGCAATTTTGTTGTCATTTGAACACTGTCAGATTATCTATTCTTACAATTCTCACTAAAGGTTTGAGTCACCACAGACAAAGTACAGTTGATCGGTGTTACACTGGAATTTGTTTTATCTTCGGATGATTCAAAGCAGTCCTCGTTTTCCTTCTGTTTTCTCGAGAAAACAGACTTTTGAGAATTTCTACTTCCATGTCTCAAGACATAAAAGGAAAATAAAAAGTTTAGTGGAAAGTTTCATGAGGAATGAAATTTCAACTACTGGGAGAAGCCAATGTCTAGATTCTCTCAAAATTTTATTTTTCAAAGAATTATATTTCTCACCAATACAGATAATCATTCCCTTCCTACATCAAAAAGAAACTTTTCAAAAAGGCTGATATAAGAGAGGTAGTACCTAATATCCATGTATGTATTTTCCTGCCATATAGACATGATCTTAAAATTTTTCATTATCCTGATTTGTTCCTTGAAAGAGATAAAATCCTAAGAAAAATGCTTTTAGAGAACTCAGAGGATGTGTTTTTTTTATTTAATTGTATTTATTTATTTTTTTTTAAGAGACATGGTCCTCTCTTTGTTGCTCAGGCTGGAGTACAGTGGTGTGGTCACAGTTCACTATAACCCTGAACTCCTGGAATCAAGTGATCCTACTGCCTCAGCCTCCCAGAAAATGGTCAGATGCGTGTCACCTTGTTTAGCTAATTGTTATATTTTCTCCTATAGAGACAAGGTTTCCCTGTGTTGCTCAGGCTGATATCAAACTCCTGGCCTCAAGTGATCTTCCCCCAACTCAGCCTCCCAAAGTTCTAGGATTACAGTCGGGAGCCCC
>NW_016830796.1:0-1614 GCF_001698545.2 Rhinopithecus bieti
TGCTGATTCCTCAGCTGTGCTCCATGACAGGTACTGATGGCTTACAGCCCCTCTTTAAAGTCAGGCATAACTATGACTTAGTGCAGGCTTTTCAGGGAATTCGAAGTGTGTCTCCTTGGTAAGGTAGTAGGTTCCTCCAGCTGTTATAATTTAGTCCTCACACAAATTCATGCTTGTTCAGATGTATCTTTTGGATTTTTTTTAAAGGTCTAACAGATGAAATACGTAAAGATTACAGCACTATGAAAGAATTGGCTAAACATACAAGACTGAGTCCAAGAAGAAGGCATCACACATTAAAAGAATTCATCAATACTGTACAAGAGTAAGTGCTGCTTTTCTGGCTGAGTGTTTGTGTGTGCATGTGCCATAGTGTTGCAATGAAGCTGATGGCATCTCAACCCTGGCATCTCAGTTTCTTCTATTAGCAAGTGACAATGGGAAGAATTTTGTTGTTGTTGGCGCATGACTCTAGTTTTTCTATCATTGCAGTTAGGAGGCTAGGCGGGGAAGAATGAAATCAAAAGGCTTTATGTACCTTTATGAACATGAGAGCAAAAACAAGATGTCAGAGTTTCAGGGAAGGTACTGCCGCATCTCAATGCTGCGGACAAGTGATCGTGAACCTTGGAATAGAAGGAAATTGCCTTGCACAAGTGGCTAACTGCTTTTGGTTACCTTACTTGGTTTGATCATCTTGGCGATATTTTAATTTTCAGTAATAAAAAAGTACGAGACTTACTTCAACTCTGGGATTTGAAATTTGATACCAACTTTTTGTCCGTCTCAGGAAGAGTTTTGAAAAATGCAAACATCGTGCAAGGCAGAAGAATGGTAAGACAGTTTCAAAATTATCATGTCATGGTTGGGTCAAATGAAGAGGAATGCAAAAAGGAAACTGAGTCTCAGTAATGACTACGATTGCTGTTCCCTTTTTAGACTGCTCATATTTTCTATATTGACAGAATAAGAAACACTAAATGCATGTAACGTGCTTGGCACATAGCTCTGTATTACGTCTATCTAATTAATATTCTGGACATTTGCTCATGGCATTTGGAAGATCCATTTTTCAAATATATCCTTAAGAGTCAAGTACCTAGAATCAAAGTAATTCACTAACCTATGTAAAAAAAAAAAAACAAAACAAAACAAAAAAACTTTATTTAAATTTTGTTATCTTTCAGTTTTTGTGGGTACATACTAGGTATGTATATGTGTGGGTTACATGTGGTATTTTGATACAGGCATGCAGTACATAATCACATCAGGGTAAGTGGGATATTTGTCCCCTCAAGCATTTGTCCTTTGTGTTACAAACATTCCAATTATATTCCTTTAGTTATTTTAAAATGCACAATTAAATTATTTTTGACTTTAGTCACCCTTTTGTACTAGCAGATACTAGGTCTTACTCATTTCTTCTATTTTTTGTACCCATTAACCATCGCTACGTTCCCCTCCAACCTCCCACTACCCTTCCCAGACTCTGTAACCATCCTACTCTATCTCCATGAGTTCAATTGTTTTGAATTTTTTTTTTTTTTTGAGACAGAATCTCGCTCCATCACCCTTGCTGGAGTGCAGTGGTGTGTTCTCGGCTCACTGCAAGCT
>NW_016830797.1:0-820 GCF_001698545.2 Rhinopithecus bieti
ATAATTATTTAATAGGCTTGTTCCTGATATCCACCACGGAGAGGATGATACTACTTTAAAGATCACAAAAGGTGCGCAGGCTCCCAGTGATATTGTTTCGATTTCCGTGTGGGAGAGAAGGATATGACACCCAATATCGCAGGGAGTAGAAACACTCCTGGGAAACTGTTCTTCATGTTCAGGGAGGAAGAGGATGAGATGACTCCCAATACACACGGGTGTACACCCTCTGAGGGTGTACACACTGGGGGCGTACACCCATCTGTGAAAGAGTTCATAATTACCAAAGGGGGAGATGATATTACTCACAATATCAGAAACAGGCTGTGAGTCCACCGTGGCGGGTGGGAGGTGGCGGCTGCTTTGGCATGGATTGTGGGGGGTGGCTCACCCACCGGCGATGGGGCCACCAGGCGCGGGGGGCGGGGCGTGTCGGCAGCTGGGGTCCGGATCGCTGGGGGCAGGACGTGGCAGCTGCTGGGGGCCGGTTCGGGGGGCATGCCTCACCCCCCGGAGATAGGGCTTCCAATAGCCGTGAGGAGAGGTGTTGACTATTAGTCCCCACATCACAGGGAGTGCCCCACAGATATCACCGAGTTGGTGTTCACCTGCTGCCATTTGAGGAGTAATACCATGGTCTCGTCTTCCGGATATCAGGAAGCGTATATCCCGGGGTTGTACAGTGTCTGCGATACTGGGAGTAATATCAATCTCCTGGCCTTGTAATATTAAGAAGAACGTCACAGTGTGGATGTACAACCTCTGCCATATTGGGAGTAATATTAGCCTCTGCCCTCCATGGATATTAGGAACAATATCC
>NW_016830798.1:0-253 GCF_001698545.2 Rhinopithecus bieti
GCTGGATCACAAAGAAGTTTCTCAGAAAGCTTCTTTCACGTTTTGAACTGATGATATTTCCTTTATCAGCATAGGCCTCAATGTGATCCAAAGAAGTCCTTCTCAGGTTCCTCAAAAAGAGTGATAATGGACTGCGGCACGAAATATAAGTGTAAATCTGTGAGATGAATTCATACATCACCAAGAAGTTTCTAACGAAGCTTCTTTCTGATTTTATTCTGAGGATATTTCCTTTGTCACCGTAAGCTTCATT
>NW_016830799.1:0-614 GCF_001698545.2 Rhinopithecus bieti
CTCAGGAAGCAGCTTGCTATCTGTCTTTTCCTGGAATCTGCAAAGTGAGATGTGGGATCCCGTAGGGTCCCATGGTGAAAAAGGATGTATCCTCAGATAATAACTACAGAGAAACTTTCTGAGAGATTGCTTCCTGACGTGTGAATTCATCACACGGTGTTCAACCAATCCCTACTTGGAACAGTTTTCTAACTCTGTTATCTGGGGTTCTGTAAAGTGATATAAGGGAGCTCATTGAGTGCTATGGTCAAAAAGGAAATATCCTCAGAGGAAAACTGGAAAGAAGCCTTCTGAGAAACTGCGTTTCGATGTGTGTATGCAACCCACAGAGTTACACCTTTCTCTTCAGTGTTCAGTGTGCTGACACAGTTTTCTGGAAATCTGCAATGGGATACTTCTGAACGCAATGAAGCTTACGGTGACAAAGGAAATATCCTCAGTTGAAAACTAGAAAGAAGGTTTCCTAGAAACTTCTTGGTGATGTGTGAATTCATCTCACAGAGTTACACTTATGTGTCCTACAACAGTTCATTATCACTGTTTTTGAGTAACCTGAGAAGGAATTCTTTGGATCGGATTGAGGCCTACGATGAAAAGGAAATATCATCAGTTCA
>NW_016830800.1:0-1654 GCF_001698545.2 Rhinopithecus bieti
TCTACATTAAAACCCTTTGTTGGAATGCTTTACACTTTCCACAGAACAGAAACTAAAATAACCTGTTGCACAATTAGTCACAAATACAGTCCTCGAGTTTTTTGCCCATACACATGAGTATTTGTCTAAAACATGTCTTCTTTGTAGCAGCTAGGCCCTGCCACCACTGTGCTTGGCTGAGTTCACAAATCTGTTGTAACCTGTAGCTTCCCCGTCACTTCTCTGGCTCTCCTCTCCTGCTAAGCTTTGTTTCCTAATTAAAATCTTCTGCCACTGCCATAGCTGGAGTGCAGTGGCTTGATGTCGGCTCACTGTAACCTCTGCCTCCTAAGTTCAAGCAATTCTCCTTCCTCAGCCTCCCAAGTAGCTGGGATTATAGGTGCTGGCCACCACACCCAGCTAATTTTGTATTTTAGTAGAGATGGGGTTTCACCATATTGGCCAGGCTGGACTTGAACTCCTGACTTCAAATGATCCTCCTGTCTTGGCCTCCCAAAGTGCTGGGATTACAGGAGTGAGCCACTGCGCCCAGCCTCTCTTCTTCATTTGGAAACAGCCGCTTTCTTGCTGTGTCCTCAGATAACTCTTCCTCTGTGTGCATTCGTCTTTGATATTTCCTCCAGTTCTGTGGTCTTAGGGGCCTACCCTTATGAGCTCACTTAGCCTTAATTATCCCCAGAAAGATCCTAATTCCAAATATAGTAATTGGGTGTTTAGGGCTTTAACACATAAATTTTGAGGAGCACAGTTCATTCCATTACACAGAGCTACTTAACTTCTCTAGTATACTCATTTCAAAGGGTGATGAGACCTGGTACCGTGAAGACATCTCTGGTTGTTGTAAGTATGGCGACACTAGTCTTGTCTTCCCCTAGAGATATATATTTATATTCCAAATGGTAAGATCCTTCCTAAAGAGAATTTAAGTAATAATTCTCTTCCTGCTCCAGAGACTTTGTGTCTACTTTCAGCACTATCGGGAGATCTCGCTCCCGATGTTTAATGTGGGTTCTTTTCTATTTCCTAAGTGTCTGGACTGGGTTGAGAAATAAAGGGAAAGAGCACAAGAGAGGGAAATTTAAAGCTGGGTGTCGGGGGGAGACATCACATGTTGGCAGGATCCGTGATGTTCTCCGAGCCGTAAAACCAACAAGTTTTAGCGATTTTCAAAAGGGGAGGGAGTGCACGAATAGGGTGTGGGTCACAGAGATCACATACTTCACAAGGTAATAAAATATCACAAAGCAAATGGAGGCAGGGCGAGATAACAGGACCACCGGATGAGGTAAAATTAAAATTGCTAATGAAGTTACCCGCACGCATTGTAGATAACATCTTACCAGGAAACAGGGTTTGAGAACAGATAACCTGTCTGACCACAATTTATTAGGTGGGAATTTTCCCATCCTAATAAGCCTGGGAGCACTATAGGAGACCGGGGCTTATTTCATCCCTTCAGCTTCGACCATAAAAGACAGGACGCCTTAAAAAGGGGCTGTCTATAGGCGCATTCTCTTTCTCAGGGATGTTCCTTGCTGAGAAAAAGAATTCAGCGGTATTTCTCCTATTTGCTTATGAAAGAGGAGGAATATAGCGCTGTTCCCTCCGGCTCACGGGTGACCAGTTCAAAGTTACCTCTCTTGTTCCCTGAACA
>NW_016830801.1:0-1654 GCF_001698545.2 Rhinopithecus bieti
TTTCCTGCCAGGGACTCTTCCTCTTCTGCTTTTCTGAGCAGGATGGGCCCAGCCTCAACTATGCAACCTGCAGCCCCCTGCCAACCAGTTGAGGCTCCCCTCTTAGACTTATAAGTCTATGCCCAGTGACATCCAGCTACCTGTCCTCCTTGCCTTCCCCAGGTCCTCAGAGGACCCTGGGCTTTCTGACAGCCCAGAGGGGCCTCTGGCGCTCACTCCAGCCATCCATCCCTTCTAGCTTCACCATTTTGTTTCAAGCAGTGTTCCTGCTCTATCAGGCCTGGTGGCTGTTGGGTGGAGCTCCCCAAGCAAGAGGTGGCCCTGGGCCAGTGGGTTGGAAAACAGGGTGACCAGAGAAGAGGGAAGCCCAAGGGGGCTGGCATTGGTCTGAACTGTGGGTGGACTGCCTGGGTGCCATGAGAGAAGCCAGCGTGTGTGGGGTGGGGAGGGCCGCCACAGCCCCCGGGCACTACCTATGAAGCTCTGGCTTCTCCCTCCATCTTCCTCCCCTTTCCCTTCCAGCCTCTCTTTTCCAGGAACCTTGCCATGCCCACACTTACACCCTCCCCTTCCCGGCCCTCTCACAGCTGCTACGGTGCACCCATGCTCTGCACTTGCCTCACCAGCTCTGGCTTTTCTCTAACCTGTTTTCTCTCTGTGTTCTCTCCAATGCCAGCTGATTGAGTCAGGCAAGTCCATCCCGTCCTGAGAGCCTCAGGTCCCACTTTGACCTCTGAACAGATGAACAGATCCCTCCTCTTCTCAGAGACCTCCCTTTCCAAGCCTGCCTGGGTGGGTGTCCTGTGACTTGACAGTGGCTACGGCAGCCCCAAAGCCAGCCCCCTTCATCTGTGACTTAGTCTTTTGTAGTGGTGAGCTGACACATCCAGGTATGACCGTTGCTGAAATCTTGTGCCCCCTCTGTGGTATGCCCCTGCCCTGTTCTATAAATAGCTATAAATTCTCTCTCTCTCACACACACACACACACACACACACACACACGTGGCCAAATGCCTGGCCTCTAGCACTGGGCATGAGTCCTCGTGCTGTCCTTGCGGAGTCTTGTGGCCCAACAAGAGGAAGCTGTCTCCTGACATTGCCCCTCGAAAGGGCACCACCTCCAGGGAGCCTCCCTGTCATGCCCGGCCTGTGGACAGCCAGCCCCCGCCATCCTTCCCGCCCTCTTGGGCAAGCATGGGGGTGCTGTGCAGGCAGCTCTGTGGACTGACAGTCTCTACCAGTCCTGCTGTCCCTCGGCTGAGACTCCAACCCATTTCTGGATGACAGAGAATGTGTCCTGTGCTGGCTGTGTTCTCTGTGGAGCTCAGGGGAGGGAAAAGTCCAAGCCATTTTTAGGGTGCTTTTGGGAGCCGTGAAAAGGTCACACCCTTTCCAAGGGACTCTTTTCCTGGAAAGTCCCTGGAGCTTAGCTGGCTCTTATCCTGTGACGCCGGCTCTTGCCACTAGGGGGCAGAGACGTGAACTCAGCCTGGAGGGAGCCTGCGGGGCAGCAGGCACTCTGGACAGACAGACCACCTGGTGCAGACAGGAGAGGGAGGCAGGAGGATGGAATGGAAGACACCTGGGGTGGGTGAAAGTCAGTGCCATTGGGTGCTGGTATCTGTCTTCCCGGCCACAGCTAGATCAGTCTT
>NW_016830802.1:0-2262 GCF_001698545.2 Rhinopithecus bieti
ACTTTTCTTATATTACCTAGTTTGGAAACTCAATCATGCACGGATCCACCAAGGGACATTCGGAAGCATATTCAGGTCTATGGTGAAAGAGGATATTTCTTCAGATAAAAACTGGATAGAAGCTTTCTGAGAAACTACATTGTGATGTACACATTCCACTCAGGAAGTTAAACTTCTTTTCTCACACGGCACTGTTTGAACACTGTTCCTGTGAAACAGAAAAAGTGATATTTCGGAGCACATTGAGGACTATGGCAAATAGTGAAATATACTGAAATAAAATGGAGAAAGAAGCGTTCCAAGAATCTGCTGTCTGATATGTGCATTCACTTCACAGAGTTAATGCTTACTCTATGTTGCCCAGTTTCGAAACTCTGTCTTTGAAGAATCTGTGAAGGGATATTAAGTGACGCCCGGAGGGTTGTGGTGAGCAAGGAAACGTCTTCCAATGAAACCTGCAGAGAAACTTTCTCAGTAACTGCTTTGCGATGAATGTGTTCGTCTCATAGAGTTAAACTATTCTTTGGATTGAGCAGCTAGAAAACACTGTTTTTGTGAAATCTGAGGAAGGACATTTGGGAACAATCCTTAGAACGTGGAGAAAGAAATATCCTCAGGTAAAATCCAGAAGGAAGCTTTCTGTGTAACTGCTCTGTGTCATCTTAATTCCTTTCCCTCAGTTAAGCCTCTCATTTCATTGAGCAGTTTTCTAACACTGTGTATGTTTAGCATCCGATGCCATATTCAGGAGCACTTTGAGGCTTACGGTGAACAAGAAAATATGTTCAGAACGAAACTGGAGAGAAGCTCTCCGAGGAACTGTGTGTGGCGTGTACATTCCTCTCACAGTGTTATACCTCTCCTATCATACAGCATCGGGGAAACCCTTTTGGCGAAACATGTACCAAGTGATATTTGGCAGCATGTTGTTGCTGATGATGAAAAGGGAAATAGCCTCAGACAAAAACTGGAAGGAAACATTTTAGGAAACTACTCTGTGATATGTGTAATCATCTCACATAGATAAAGCTTTCTTTACATTACGCAGCCTGGAAACTATCATGAACGGATCCACCAAGCAACTTTCGGGAGCACATTCAGGAGGATGGTGAAAAAGGAAATATCTTCAGATAAAAACTGGAAAGAAACTTTCTGTAAATCAGCTTTTGCAATGTTTATTCATCTCACATAGATGAAGCTTTCTTTACGTTACACAGCTTGGAAACTCCCTCGTGGATGGATCCGTGAAGGGATATTTGGGTCACATTTGGGCCTATGGTGAAATAGGAAATACAGTCAGATAAAAACTGAAGAGAAGCTTTCTGAGAAACTGCTCGGTGATGTGAGTTTTCCACTCAGTGGGTTATAACTTTCTTCTTATTAGGCACAGTTTGAACACTGTTCCTGTAAAACCAAAAGAGTGATATTCGGGTTTGTCGAGCAAGATGGCGGAATGAGAACAGTTCCAGTCTCCAACTCCCAGCGTGAGCGACACAGAAGATCGTTGATTGCTGCATTTTCAACTCAGGTATTAGGTTCATCTCACTAGGGAGGGCCAGACAATCAGTGCTGGTCAGCTGCTGCAGCCCGACCAGCGAGACCTGAAGCAGGGCGAGGCATCGCCTCACCATGGAAGTGTAAGGGGGAAGTGAATCCCTTTTCCTAGCCAGGGGAACTGAGACACACAACACTTGGAATATCGGGTAACTCCAACCCCAATACTGTGCTTTAAGCAAATGGGCACACCAGGAGATTGCATCCCACATCTGACCGGGTGGGTCCCTCGCCCATGGAGCCTCCCTCATTGCTAGCAAAACAGCCTGTGATCTAACCGCAAGACAGAAGCGAGGCTGGGAGAGGGGCGCCCACCGTTGCTGAGGCTTAGGTAGGTAAACAAAGTCGCTGGAAAGCTCGAACTGGGTGGAGCTCACAGCAGCTCAAGGAAGCCTGCCTGTCTCTGTAGACTCCACCTCTGGGGACAGGTCACAGCTGAACGACAACAGCAGCAAAAACAAAAAAGCAGCTGAAACCTCTACAGACGCAAACGACTCTGTCTGACAGCTTTAAAGAGAGCAGTGGATCTCCCAACACGGAGGTTGAGATCTGAGAAGGGACAGACTGCCTGCTCAAGTGGGTCCCTGACCCTGGAGTAGCCTAATTGGGAGACATCCCCCACTAGGGGCGAACTGACACCCCACATCTCACACGGTGGAGTACACCCCTGAGAGGAAGCTTCCAAAATAAGAAGGAGACCGGTACACT
>NW_016830802.1:5913-21904 GCF_001698545.2 Rhinopithecus bieti
TCAACCATTATGGTAAACACTATGGCAATTCCTCAAGGATCTAGAACTAGATGTACCATATGACTCAGGAATCCCATTACTGGGTATATACCCAAAGGATCATAAATCATGCTGCTATAAAGACACATGCACACGTATGTTTATTGCGGCACTATTCACAATAGCAAAGACGTGGAGTCAACCCAAATGTCCATCAGTGACAGACTGCATTAAGAAAATGTGGCACATATACACCATGGAATACCAAGCAGCCAGAAAATATGATGAGTTCATGTCCTTTGTAGGGACATGGATGCAGCTGGAAACCATCATTCTTAGCAATCCATCACAAGAACAGAAAACCAAACACTGCATGTTCTCACTCATAGGTGGGGAGTGAACAATGAGATCACTTGGACTTGGGAAGGGGAACATCACACACTGGGGTCTATCATGGGGAAGGGAAGGGGGGAGTGATTGCATTGGGAGTTACACAATGCAATTGGGAGTGATGTAAATGATGAGTTGATGTGTGCAGACAAGTTGATGGGTGCAGCACACCAACATGGCACAAGCATACATATGTAACAAACCTGCACGTTATGCACATGTACCCTATAACATAAAGTACAATAAAAAATTAAAATTAAAATTTAAAAAAACCCCTAGAAGAAAACCTAGGTAATACCATTCAGGACATAGGCATGGGCAAGTACTTCATGTCTAAAATACCTTTCTTCTTATGGAGGATTCCGGAACCCCCTTTGGAGAAAATGCTACAAAGAGACATTCGGGAGTATAGGGACGGCAACAGTGAAAAAGGAAATATTCTCAGAGAGATACTGGAAAGATTTCTGTGAAACTGCTTTGTGTTAGATATATTGATTCATTTCGCATAGTTATAACTTATATTATGCAGGTGGGAAACTCTGTCACACACAGATCCGTGATGGCACATTCGGGAGCACATTCAGATCGATGGGGAAAGAGTAGATATCTTCAGATAAAAACTGGATAGAAGCTTTCTGAGAAACTGCTTTGTGTTGTATGCATTCTACTCAGGGAGTTATACGTTTTTCTCACAAGGCAGTGTTTGAACACTGATCCTGTGAATCCGAAAAAGTGATATTTCGGAGCCCATTGGGGACTATGGCGAATAGTGAAATATACTGAAATAAAATCGATAAAGAAGTGGTCCAAGAATCTGCTCTCTGGTATGTGCGTTCACTTCACAGAGTTATTGCTTACTCTATGTTGCCCAGTTTCAAAACTCTGTCTTTGAAGAATCTGTGAAGGGATGTTTAGTGAGGCCCGGAGGTTTGTGGTGAGCAAGGAAATATTTTCTGATGAAGCCTGCAGAGAAACTTTCTGAGAAACTGCATTGTGAGGTGTGTATTCGTCTCATAGTGTTAAACCATTCTTTGGATTGAGCAGCTTGAAATCACTGTTTTTCTGGTATCTGAGGAAGGACACTTGGGAACGATCCTTAGAACATAGAGAAGGAAATATTCTCAGGTAAAATCCAGAAGGAAGCTGTCTGTGAAACTGCTGTGGGTCGCCTTCATGTACCAGGTTGAAACTCGGTCTTGGAGTTTCTGCGAAGGGATAGTAAATGGCAACCGGTGGCCTTTGTCAAGCAAGGAAATGTCTTCCATTGAAAATTAGTGAGAAGCTTTCTGCACAACACTTTTGTGATGTTTGTATTCATCTCATAGAGTTAAATATTTCTTTGGATTGAGTAGTTTGAAATCACTGCTTCTGTGGAATCTAAGAAATGACATTTGGAAACGCTATTTAGAATATTCTGAAAAAGAAATAACCTCAGAGAGAAACCAGAAGGAAGCTGTCTGTGAAACTGCTCTGTGTCACGTGAATTCCGCTCACACAGTTAGGCTTCTCTTTTCATTGAACAGTATCATAACACTGTTTTCTTTAGTCTGCGAAGGGATATTCAGGAGTGCTTTGAGGCTTATGGTGAGAAAGGAAACGACTTCAGATAGAAACTGGAGAGAAGCTTTTTGAGGAGCTGCTTTGTGACATGTGGATTCCACTCACATAAGTATACCTTTCTTCTCATAGAGGATTCCGTAATACCTTTTGAAGAAAAAGCTAGCCAGAGACATTCAGGAGTATAGGCACGACTATGGTGGAAAAGGAAATATCCTCAGACAAAAACTTGAAAGAAGATTACTGTGAAACTATTTTGAGTTAGATATATTGATTCATCTCGCATAGTTAAATATTTTCTTATATTACGCAGTTTAAAAATTCTGCCATGCCCAGATCCGTGAAGGGACACTCAGGAGCACATTCAGGTCTATGGTGAATGAGGAGATATCTTCTGATAAAAACTGGATAGAAGCTTTGTGAGAAACTACTTTGTGATGTATGCATTCCACTCAGACAGTTATACCTCTTTTCTCACAACACTGTTTCTGTGAAACCGAAAAAGTGATATTTCAGAGCGCATTGAGGACTACGGTGAATAGTGAAAAATACTGAAATAAAATAGAGAAAGAAACGTTTCAAATCTGTTCTCTGATGTGTGCATTCACTTCACAGAGTTAATGCTTACTCTGTTACCCAGTTTCGAAACTCTGTCTTTGAAGTATCTGTGAAGGGATATTCAGTGACACCTGGAGGCTTGTGATGAGCAAGGGAACGTCTTCCGATGAAACCTACAGTGAAACTTTCTGAGCAACTGCTTTGCGATGTGTGTATTCGTTTCATAGAGTTAAACGATTCTTTGGATTGAGAAGCTTGAAATCACTGTTTTTGTGGCATCTGAGGAAGGACATTTGGGAACGATCCTTAGAATATGGAGAAAGAAATATTCTCAGGTAAAATCCAGAAGGAAGCTTTCTGTGAAACTGCTCTGTGTTGTCTTAATTCCTCTCACTCAGTTAAGCCTCTCTTTTCACTGAGCAGTTTTCCAACCCTGTGTATGTTTAGCATGTGATCGGATATTCTGGAGCATTTTCAGGCTTACGGTGAAAAAGGAAATATGTTCAGATCGAAACTGGAGAGAATTTTTCCGAGGAACTGCTTTGTGACTTGTGCATTCAACTCACAGTGCTATACCTCTCTTCTCATACAGCGTCGGGTAAAACCTTTTGGAGAAGCAGGTACCAAGTGATATTCCGGAGCATGTTGATTCTGATGGTGAAAAGGTAAATTGCCTCAGACAAAAACTGGAAAGAAGCTTTCTAGGAAACTACTCTGTGACATGTGTAATTATCTCATATAGATAAAGCTTTCTTTACATTACACAGCTTGGAAACTGTCATGGATGGATACACGAAGGGACCTTTGGGAGCACATTCTGGACTAAGGTGAAAAAGGAAATATCTTNTAGCAACCTGAGGCCTGTGTCGAGCAAGGAAATGTCTTCCATCAAAAACTGGAGAGAAGCTTTCTCCGCGACCCTTTTGTGATGTTTGTATTCATCTCATAGATTTAAACCATTCTTTGGATTGAGCAGTTTGAAATCACTGCTTCTGTGGAATCTGAGAAAGGACATTTGGAAACGCTCTTTAGAATATCCTGAAAAAGAAATAACCTCAGAGAGAAACCAGAAGGAAGCTTTCTGTGAAACTGCTCTGTGTCACGTGAATTCCACTCAAACAGATACGCTTCTCTATTCATTGAGCAGTATCATAACACTGTTTTAGTTTAGTCTACGAAAAGGATATTCAAGACCACTGTGAGGCTTATGGTGAGAAAGGAAATGTCTTCAGATAGCAACTGGAGATAAGCTTTCTGAGGAGCTGCTTTGTGAATTGTGCATTCCACTGACAGAAATATACCGTTTTTCTCATAGAGGATTCCGGAATCCCTTTTCAGAAAAAGCTACCAGGAGACATTCGGGACTATAGGGACGACTATGCTGATAAAGGAATTATCCTCAGACAATAACTGGAAAGAAGATTTCTGACAAACTGCTTTGTGTAGATACACTGATTCATCTCGCATAGTTAAAACTTTTCTTATATTACGCAGTAGGAAATTCCGTCATGCACGGATCCACGAAGGGACATTCGGGAGCACATTCAGGCATATTGTGAAAGAGGACATTTCTTCAGATAAAAACTGGATAGAAGCTTTCTAAGAAACTACTTTGTGATGTATACATTCCACTCAGGAAGTTAAACCTCTTTTCTCACAAGGCAGTGTTTGAACACTGTTACTGTGAAACCGAAAATTCGGTATTTCAGAGCGCATTCAAGACTATGGCGAATAGTGAAATATACTGAAATAAAATTGAGAAAGAAGCATTACAAGAATCTGCTCTCTGATATGTGCATTCACTTCACAGAATTAATACTTACTCTATGTTGCCCAGTATTGAAATTCAGTCTTTGAAGAATCTGGGAAGGGATATTTAGTAATGCCCCTGGCTTGTGGTGAGGAAGGAAATGTCTTCGATGAAACCTGCAATGAAACTTTCTCAGTGACTGCTTTCCGATGTCTGTATTCTTCTCATAGAGTTAAACTTTTCTTTGGATTGAGCAGCCTGAAATCATTGCTTTTGTGTAATCTGAGGAAGGACATTTAGAAATGATTCTTGGATTATGGAGAAAGAAATATCCTGAGGTAAACTCCAGAAGGAAGCTTTCTGTGAATCTGCTGTGTCATCTTAATTCCTCTAACTCAGTTAAGCCTCTCTTTTCATTGATCAGTTTTCTTACCCTGTGTATGTTTAGCATGTGATGGGATATTCAGGAGCACTTTGAGCCTCACGGGCAACATAGAATAAGCATTAACTCTGTGAAGTGAATGTACATAACAGAGATCACATTCTCAGAATGCTTCTTTCTCAATCTTATTTCAGTATTTTTCACTATTCGCCATAGTTCTCAATGCGCTGAGAAATATCTCTTTTTCTCTTTCACAGGAACAGTGTTCAAGCACTGCCTTGTGAGAAAAGAGGTATGACTCTCTGAATAGAATGCATACATCACAAAGTAGTTTCTCGTAAATCTTCTATCCAGTTTTATCTGCAGATATCTCCTCTTTCACTATAGGCCTGAATATGTGCCGAATGTCCCTTCAAGGATCTGTGCATGATGGAGTTTCCAAACTGCATATATAAGAAAAGTTTTAACTATGCGAGATGAATCAATATATCTAACACAAAGCAGTTTCACAGAAATCTTCTTTCAAGTTTTGTCTGAGGATATTTGCTTTTCACCATAGCTGTCCATATACTCCCGAATGTCTCTGGGTAGCTTTTCTCCAAAAGGGATTCCGGAATCCTCTATGAGAAGAAAAGNCAATCTTATTTCAGTATTTTTCACTATTCGCCATAGTTCTCAATGCGCTGAGAAATATCTCTTTTTCTCTTTCACAGGAACAGTGTTCAAGCACTGCCTTGTGAGAAAAGAGGTATGACTCTCTGAATAGAATGCATACATCACAAAGTAGTTTCTCGTAAATCTTCTATCCAGTTTTTATCTGCAGATATCTCCTCTTTCACTATAGGCCTGAATATGTGCCGAATGTCCCTTCAAGGATCTGTGCATGATGGAGTTTCCAAACTGCATATATAAGAAAAGTTTTAACTATGCGAGATGAATCAATATATCTAACACAAAGCAGTTTCACAGAAATCTTCTTTCAAGTTTTTGTCTGAGGATATTTGCTTTTTCACCATAGCTGTCCATATACTCCCGAATGTCTCTGGGTAGATTTTTCTCCAAAAGGGATTCCGGAATCCTCTATGAGAAGAAAAGTATATTTCTGTGAGTGGAATACACACGTCATGAAGCAGATCCTCAGAAAGCTTCTCTCCAGTTTCTATCTGAAGACGTTTCCTTTCTCACCATAAGCCTCAAAGCGCTCCTGAATATCCCTTCACAGACTAAACAAAAACAGTGTTATGATACTGCTCAATGAAAAGAGAAGCTTAACTGTGTGAGCGGAATTCACGTGACACAGAGCAGTTTCACAGAAAGCTTCCTTCTGGTATCTCTCTGAGATTATTTCTTTTTCAGGATATTCTAAAGAGCATTACCAAATGTCATTTCTCAGATTCCACAGGAAAAGTGATTTCAAACTGCTCAATCCAAAGAATGATTTAACTCTGTGAGATGAATACAAACATCACAAAAGAGTTGCGCAGAAAGGTTCTCTCCAATTTTCGATGGAAGACTTTTCCTTGATTGACACTGGCCTCCGGTTGCACTTATGATCCCTTCGCAGAACCCTCAAAGACTGACTTTCAAACTGGGAAATTTAGAGTAAGCTTTAACCCTGTGGACAGAATGAACGTGACAGAGAGCAGTTTCTTCGAGTGCTTCTTTCTGTTTTTTATTGGACGATATTTCACTTTGTGCCATAGTCTTCAATGTGCTCTGAATATCACTCTTTTGGTTTTACAGGAACACTGTTCATACTGTGCCTTATGAGAAGAAAGTGATAACTACCTGAGTGGAATGCTCTCATCACCAAGCAGTTTCTGAGAAAGCTTCTCTCAAGTTTTTATCTGACCATATTTCCCATTTCACCATAGGCCCAAATGTGATCCCAAATATCCCTTCGCGCATCCATCCAGGAGGGAGTCTCCAACATGCATAATGTTAAAAAATCTTCATCTATGTGATATGAATAAACATTGCAGAAAGCAGATTTAGAGAACGTTTCTTTCCAGTTTTTATCTGAAGATATTTCCTTTTTCACCATAGTCCTGAATGTGCTCCCGAATGTCCTTTCGTGGATCCGTCCATGACAGTTTCCAAACTGTGTAATGTAAAGAAAGCTTTATCTTTGTGAGATGATTACACATATCACAAAGTACTTTCCTAGAAAGCTTCTTTCCAGTTTTTGTCTGAGGCTATTTCCCTTTTCACCATTGGCATCAACATGCTCCTGAATATCACTTGGTACCTGTTTCTCCAAAAGGCTTTCCAGACCCTGTATGAGAAGGGAGGTATAACACTCTGAGTTCAATGCACAGGCCATAAATCAGTTCCTCGAAAACCTTCTCTCCAGTTACGGTCTGAACATATTTCCTTTTTCACCGTAAGGCTCAGAGTTCTCCCGAATATCCCACCACAAGCTAAGCATACACAGGGTTAGAAAACTGCTCAATCAAAACAGAGTCTTAAATGAGTGAGAGGAGTCCAGGAGACACGGAGCGGTTCCCCAGAAAGCTTCCTTCTGGATTTTACCTGAGGATACATCTTTCTCCATGTTCTAAGGATCGTTCCCAAATGTCCTTCCTCAGTTTCCACAAAAACAGAGATTTCAAGCTGCTCAAACCAAAGTATGGTTTAAGTGTATGAGACGAATACACACATCCCATAGCAGTTGCTCAGAAAGTTTCTCTGCAGGTTTCATAGGAAGACGTTTCCTTGCTCACCACAAGCCTCCGGGTGTCACTAAGTATCCCTTCACAGATTCTTCAAAGACAGAGTCTCGTAACTGGGCAACATATAGTAAGCATTACCACTTTGAAGTGAATGCACGTATGAGAGAGCAGATTCTTAGAACGCTTCTTTCTCAATTTTATTTCAGTATATTTCACCATTCACCATAGTCCTCAATGCATTCCGAAATATCACTTTTTCGGTTTCACAGGAACACTGTTCAAACTCTGATGTGAGAAAAGACGTATAACTCCCTGAATGGTATGCATACATCACAAAGTAGTTTCTCAGAAAGGTTCTATCCAGTTTTTATCTGAAGATATCTCCTGTGTCACCGTAGGCCTGAGTGTGCTCCCGAATGTCCCGTCGTGGAAGTGTGCATGACAGAGTTTCCAAACTGCGTAATATAGAAAAAGTTTTAACTATGCGAGAAGAATAAATATATCTAAGACAAAGCAGTTTCACAGAAATCTTCTTTCCAGTTTTTGTCTGAGGATATTTCCTTCTTCAACATATCCGTCCCTATACTCCCGAATGTCTCTTGGTATCTTTTTCTCCAAAATGGATTCCGGAATCCTCTATGAGAAGAAAGGTATATTTCCGTGACTGGAATGCACATGCCACAAAGCAGCTCCTCAAAAAGCTTCTCTCCAGTTTCTATCTGAGGACGTTTCCTTTCTCACCATGAGTCTCAAAAGCCTCAAAAGGCTCCTGAACATCTCTTCACACACTAAGCAAAAACAGTGTTATGATATTGCTCAATGAAAAGAGAAGCTTAACTGTGTCAGTGGAATTCACGAGACACAGAGCAGTTTCACAGAAAGCTTCCTTCTGGTTTTTCTCTGAAGTTATTCCTTTTTCAGATTATTCTAAGGAACATTTCCAAATGCCGTTTCTCAGATTCCACAGAAACAATGATTTCAAACTGCTCTATCCAAAGAATGGTTTAACTCTAGGAGATGAATACAAACATCACAAAAGGGTTGCGGAGAAAGCTTCTCTCCAGTTTTTGATGGAAGACATTTCCTTGCTCGACACAGACCTCCAGTTGCCACTTACTGTCCCTTTGCAGAACGCTCAAAGTCTGACTTTCTAACGGGGAAATGCAGAGTAAGTTTTAACCCTGTGAAACGAATGGGCACGTCAGAGAGCAGTTTGTTCGAGTGCTTCTTTCTGTTTTTTATTGGACGACATTTTACTTTTTGCCATACTCTTCAATGTGGTCCGAATATCACTCTCGGTTTTTCAGGAACAGTGTTCAAACTGTGCCTTGTGAGAAGAAGGTTATAACTCCTTGAGTTGAATGCACACATCACCAAGCAGTTTCTCAGAAAGCTTCTCTCTGGTATTTTTCTGACTATATTTCTTATTTCACCATAGGCCTGAATGTGATCCCAAATATCCCTTCACTGATCCACCCACGAGGGAGTTTCCAAGCTGCGTAATGTAAAGAAACTTCATCTATGTGAGATGAATAAACATACCAAAAAGCAGACTCACAGAAATCTTCTTTCCAGCTTTTATCTGAAGATATTTCCTTTTTCACCATAGTCCTGAATGTGCTCAGGAATGTCACTTCGTGGAACCGTCCAAGACAGTTTTCAAGCTGCGTAATGTTAAGAAAGCTTTTTCTATGTGAGATGATTACACATATCCTGGAGTAGTTTCCCAGAAAGCTTCTTTCCAGCTTTTGTCTGAGGCTATTTCCTTTTTCACCATCGGCATCAGCATGCTCCCAAATATCACTTGCTACCTGTTTCAGCGAAAGGGTTTCCCCAATGCTGTGTGAGAAGAGAGGTACAACACAGTGAGTGGAATGCACACGTCACAAAGCAGTTCCTCGGAATGCTTCTCTCCAGTTTCGGTCTGAACATATTTCCTTTTTCACCGTAAGCCTCAAAGTGCTCCTGAATATCCCATCACATTTAGGCTTCTCTTTTCATTAAGCAGTATCATAACTCTGTGTTTGTTTAGTCTGCGAAGGGATATTCAGGAGTGCTTTGAGGCTTACATTGAGAAACGAAATGTGTTCAGATAGAAACTGGAGAGAAGCTTCCTGAGGAGCTGCTTTGTGATGCGTGCATTCCACTCACAGAAATATACCTTTCTTCTCATAGAAGATTCTGGAATCCCTTTTGGAGGAAAAGCTACCAAGAGACAATCTGGGTATAGGAACGGTTACGGTGAAAAAGGAAATATCCTCAGACGAATACTGGAAAGAAGATTTCTGTGAAACTGCTTTGTGGTAGATATATTGATTCATCTCACAGAGTTAAAACTTTTCTTACATTACGCAGTTTGGAAACTCTGTCATGCACGGATCCGTGAAGGGACATTTGCGAGCACATTCAGGCCTATGGTGAAAGAGGAGATATCTTCAGATAAAAACTCGATGGAAGATTTCTGGGAAACTACTTTGTGATGTATGCTTTCCGTTCAGACAGTTATAGCTCTTTTCTCACCAGACAGTGTTTGAAAACTGTTCCTGTGAAACCAAAAAAGTGATATTTCAGATCGCATTGAAGACTATGGCGAATAGTGAAATATACAGAAATAAAATCGAGGAAGAAGCGTTCCAATAATCTGCTCTCTGATATGTGCATTCACTTCACAGAGTTAATGCTTACTCTATGTTGCCCAGTTTCGAAACTCTGTCTTTGAAGAATCTGTGAAGGGATATTTAGTGATGCCCAGAGGCTTGTGGTGTGCAAGGAAACATCTTCATATGAAACCTGCAGAGAAACTTTCTGAGAACTGCTTTGCGATGTGTGTATTCATCTCATAGGGTTAAACCATTATTTCGATTGCGCAGCTTGACGTCACTGTTTTTGAGGAATCTGAGGAAGGATATTTGGGAATGATCCTTAGAATATGGAGAAGGAAATATCCTCAGGTAAAATCCAGAAGGAAGTTTTCTGTGAAACTGCTCTGTGTCATCTTAATTCCTCTCGCTCTGTTAAGCCTCTCTTGTCTTTGAGCAGTTTTCTTACCCTGTGTATGTTGAGCGTGTGATGTGATATTCGGGAGCACTTTGAGCCTTACGGTAAAAAACGAAACATGTTCAGACCGAAACTGGAGAGAAGCTTTCCAAGGAACTGCTTTGTGACGTGTGCATTCCACTCACGTTGTTACACCTCTCTTCTCATACAGCATCATGGAAACCCTTTTGGAGAAACAAGTACCAAGTGATAATGGGGAGCATGTTGATGCTGATGGTGAAAAATGAAACAGCCTCAGGCAAAAACTGGAAAGAACCTTTCCAGGGAACTTCTCTGTGATATGTGTAATTATCTCAAATAGATAAAGCTTTCTTTACATTTCGCAGCTTGGAAACTGTCATGGATGGATCCACGAAGGGTCCTTCAGGAGCACATTCAGAGCTAGGGTGAAAAGGAACTATCTTCAGATAAAACGGGAAAGAAGCATTCTGTGAATCTGCTTTTCACTATGTTTATTCATCTCAAATAGATGAAGCTTTCTTTACATTACACGGCTTCAAAACTCCCTCGTGGATGGATCTGTGAAGGGATATTTGGGATCACATTTGGGCCTCTGATGAAATAGGAAATATAGTCAGATAAAAACTTCAGAGAGAAGTTTTCTGAGAAACTGGTTGGTGATGTGTGCATTCCACTCTGGAATGACTTTATGACTTTCTTGTCATAAGGCACAGTTTGATCACTGTTCCTGAAAAACCAAAAGAGTGATATTCTGAGCACACTGAAGACTATGGCAAAAAGTGAAATGTCGTCCAATAAAAAGCAGAAAGAAGCACTCGAAGAAACTGCTGTCTGACCTGTCCATTCTTTTCACAGAGTTAAAGCTTACTCTACATTTCCCAATTTGAAAGCCGGTCTTTGAGGGTACTGCGAAGTGATAGTAAGTGGCAACTGGAGGCCTGTGTCATGCAGGGAAATGTCTTCCATCGAAACTTGGAGAGAAGCTGTCTGCGCAACTCTTTTGTGATGTTTGTGTTCATCTCATAGAGTTACACCACTTTTCTCACAAGGCAGTGTTTGAAAACTGTTTCTGTGAAACCGAAAAAGTGATATTTCGGAGTCCAAGGAGGATTCTCTCGAACAGTAAAATATAAGGAAATAAAATCGAGAAAGAAGCTTTCTAAGAATCTGCTCTCTGATATGTGCATTCACTTCACAGAGTTAATGCTTAATCTATGTTGCCCAGTTTCGAAACTCTGTCTTTGAAGAATCTGTGAACTGACATTTAGTGATGCCCAGAGGATTTTGGAGAGCAAGGAAACGTCTTGGGATGAAATTTACAGAGAAACTTTCCGAGCAACTGCTTTGCAATGTATGTATTCGTCTCATAAAGTTAAACCATTCTTTGGATTGAGCAGCTTGAAATCACTGTTTTTGTGGAAACTGAGGAAGGACATTTGGGAACGATCCTTCGAACATAGAGAAAGAAATATCCTCAGGTTAAATCCAGAAGAAAGCTTTCTGTGAAACTGCTCTGTTTCACCTTAATTCCTCTCGACAGTTAAGCCTCTCTTTTCATTGAACAGTTTTCTAAACCTGTGTATGTTTAGCATGTGAGGGGATATTCGGGAGCTCTTTCAGTCTTATGGTGAAAAAGGAAATATGTTCAGGCCGAAACTTGAGAGAATCTTTCCTAGTAACTGCTCTGTGACGTGTGCATTCCATTCACAGTGTTATACCTCTCTTCTCATACAGTGTCGAGGAAACCCTTCTGGAGAAACAGGTACCAAGTGATATTCGGGAGCATGTTGATGCTGATGGTGAAAGGGGAAAAGCCTGAGACAGAAAATGGAAAGAATCTTTCTAGGAAACTACTCTGTGATATGTGTAATCATCTCACATAGATAAAGCTTTCTTTACATTATGCATCTTGGAAACTGTCATGGACAGATTTGGGCCTATGGTGAAATAGGAAGTATAGTCAGATAAAAACTGTAGAGAAGCTTTCTGAGAAACTGCTTGGTGATGTGAGCATTACACTCAGGGTATTATAACTTTCTTCTCATAATGCATGGTAGAACAGTGTTCCTGTAAAACCCAAAGAGTGATATTCGGAGCACTTTGAAGTCTATGGCAAAAGGTGAAATGTCGTCCAATGAAAAACAGAAAGGAGCACTCGAGAAAACTACTCTCTGACAAGTCCATTCTTTTCACAGGGTTAAAGCTTACTCTACATTTCCCAGTTTGAAAGCTGGTCTTTGAGGTGTCTGCGAAGGGAAAGTTAGAGGAACCCAGAGGCCTGTGTCGAGCATGGAAATGTCTTCCATCGAAAATTGGAAATAAGCTTTCTGCGCAACTCTTTTGTGATGTTTGTATTCAACTCACAGAGTTAAATCATTCTTTGGATTGAGCAGTTTGAAATCACTCTTCCTGTGGAATCTGAGAAAGGACATTTTAAACGCTCTTTAGAATATCCTGAAAAGAAATAACCTCAGAGAGAAACCAGAAGGAAGCTTTCTGTGAAACTGCTCTGTGTCTCCTGAATTCCGCTCACATAGTTAAGCTTCTCTTTTCATTGAGCAGTATCATAACACTGTTTTTGTTTAGTCTGCGAAAAGGATATTCAGGAGCGCTTTGAGGGTTATGGAGAGAAAGGACACGTCTTCAGATAGAAACTGGAGAGAAGCTTTCTGAGGATCTGCTTCATGACGTGTGTATTCCACTCACAGAAATATACTTTTCTTCTCATAGAGGATTCCGGAATCCCTTTTGGAGAAAAGCTACCCAGAGACATTCGGGAGTATAGGAAAGGCTATGGTGAAAAAGGAGATATCTTCAGACAAAAACTTGAAAGAAGATTTCTGTGAAACTGCTTTGCATTAGATATATTGATTCTTCTCGCATAGTTAAAGCTTTTCCTATACTATGCAGTTTGGAAACTCTGTCATGCACAGATCCGTGAAGGGACATTCGGGACATATTCAGGACTATAGTTAAAGAGGAGATATCTTCATGAAAAACTGCATAGAATACTTCTGAGAAACTACTTTGTGATGTATGCATTCCATTCAAAGAGTTATACCTCTTTTCTCACAAGGCAGTGTTTGAACACTGTTCCTGTGAAAGCGAAAAAGAGATATTTCGCAGCCCATTGAGGACTATGGCGAATACTGAAATATACTGAAATAAAATCGAGGAAGAAGCGTTCTGAAAATCTGCTCTCTGATATGTGCATTCACTTCACAGACGTAATGCTTACTCTATGTTGCCCAGTTTAGAAACTCTGTCTTTGAAGAATTTGTGAAGGGATATTTAGTGACGCCCGGAGGCTTGTGGTGAGCAAGGAAACGTCTTCCAATGAAACCTGCAAAGAAACTTTCTGAGCAATTGCTTTGTGATGTGTGTATTCATCTCATAGAGCTAAACCCTTCTTTGGAGTGAGCAGCTTGAAATCACTGTTTTTGTGGCAACTGAGGAAGGATATTTGGGAACGATTCTTACAACATGGAGAGAGAAATATCTTCAGGTAAAATCCAGAAGGAAGCTTTCTATGAAACTACTCTGTGTCGTCTTAATTCCTTTCACTCAATTAAGTCTCTCTTTTCATTGAGCAATTTTCTAACCCTGTGTATGTTTAGCGTGTGATGGGATAATCGGGAGCACTTTGAGGCTTATGGTGAAAAGGAAATATGTTCAGAACGAAACTGAAAAGAAGCTTTCCGAGGAACTGCTTTGCAAAGTGTGCATTCCACACACAGTGTTATACCTCTTTTCTCATACAGCGTCAGGGAAACCATTTTGGAGAAACAGGTACCAAGTGATATTCGGGAGTATGTTGATGTCGATGGTGAAAAGGGAAGTAGTCTCAGAAAAAACTGGAAAGAAGCTTCCTGGGAAACTACTCTGTGATATGTGTAATCATCTGACACAGATAAAGCTTTCCTTACATTACACAGCTTGGAAACTGTCATGGTTGTGCATTCCACTCACAGAAATACACCTTTCTTCTCACAGAGGATTCCAGAATCCCTTTTGGAGAAAAGGTACCCAGAGACATTCGGGAGTATTTGGACGGCTATGGTGAAAAAGTAAATATCCTCACACAAAAACTGGGAAGAAGATTTCTGTGAAACTGCTTTGTGTTAGATATATTGATTCAACTCGCATAGTTAAAACATTTCTTATATTTGGCAGTTTAGAAACTCCGTCATGCACGGATCCATGAAGGGACATTTGGGAGCATATTCAGGCGAACGGTGAATGAGGACATTTCTTCAGGAAACGTCTTCTGATGAAACCTGCAGAGAAACTTTCTGAGCAACTGCTTTGCAATGTATCTATTCATCTCATGCAGTTAAATCGTTCTTTGTATTGAGCAGCTTGAAATCACTGTATTTGTGGCATCTGAGGAAGGACATTTGGGAACGATTCTTAGAACATGGAGAAAGAAATATCGTCAGGTAAAATTCATAAGGAAGCTTTGTGTGAAACTGCTCCATGTCGTCTTAATTCCTCTCACTCAGTTAAGCCTCTCTTTTCATTGAGCAGTTTTCTAACCCTGTGTATGTTTAGCGTGTGCTGGTATATTCGGGAGCACTTTGAGGCTTACGGTAAAAAAGGAAATATGTTCAGACCGACACTGGAGAGAAGCTTTCCGAGGAACTGCATTGTGATGTGTGCATTCCACTCACAGTGTTATACTTCTCTTCTCATACAGCATCGGGGAATCTCTTTTGGAGAAGCAGGTACCAAGTGATATTCGGGAGCATGTTGATTCCGATGATGAAAAGGGAAATAGCCTCAGGCAAAAACGCGAAAGAAGCTTTCTAGGAAACTACTCCATGATATGTGTAATCATCTCACATAAATAAAACTTTCTTTACATTACACAGCTTGGAAAAGTCATGGACGGATCCACGAAGGGACCTTCGGGAGAACATTCAGGACTATGGTGAAAAGGAAATATCTTCAGATAAAACTAGAAAGAAGCTCTGTGAATCTGCTTTTTGCTATGTGTATACATCTCACATAGATGAAATATTCTTTACATTACGCAGCTTGGAATATCCCTCGTGTATGGATCCGCAAAGGGAAATTTGGGATCACATTCGGGCCTATGGTGAAATAGGAAATGTATTCAGATAAAAACTGGAGAGAAACTTTCTGAGAACCTGCCTGGTGATGTGTGCATTCCACTCAGGGGGTTATCACTTTCTTCTCATAAGCCACAGTTTGAACACTGTTTCTGGAAAACCAAAAGAGTGATATTCGGAGCACATTGAAGACTATGGCAAAAAGTGAAATGTCGTACAATAAAAAACAGAAAGAAGCACTTGAAGGAACTGCTTTCTGACTCATCTATTCTTTTCACAGGGTTTAAGCTTACTCTATAACTCCCAATTTGAAAGTCCGTCTTTGAGGCTTCTGTGAAGGGATAGTTAAGTGGCAATCAAAGGCCTGTGTCGAGTAAGGAAATGTCTTCCATGGAAAATTGGAGAGAAGATTTCTGCACAACTATTTTGTGATGTTTGTATTCATCTCATAGAGTTAAATCATTCTTTGGATGGAGCAGTTTGAAATCACTGTTTCTGTGGAATCTGAGAAAGGACATTTGGAAACGCCCTTTAGAATATCCTGAAAAAGAAATAACCTCAGAGAAGGCAGAAGGAAACGTTCTGTGAAACTGCTCTGTGTCACGGGAATTCC
>NW_016830803.1:0-823 GCF_001698545.2 Rhinopithecus bieti
TTTTGTTTTGTTTTTTTTTTCTTTAACTCTTGAATTCGAAATAATCCAGACTTATTGAAAAGTTGCAAAAATAGTACAGAGAATTCCAATATACTCTTCCCTCAGATTCCCCAAACATTTCACCACATTTGTACTTTCTCTTTCTCTCTCTGTGGATATAATTTTTTTTTTCTGAAATGTTTGAGTATGGAAGGTAGAATGCAGGGCAGGGTGAAAGGCGGAAGGAGAGAGGTGGGTTGGGAGGCTGTTTTTGTTTTTTTGAACCTTCTGAGATGGAGTTTCGCTCTTGTCACCCAGGCTGCAGTGCAATGGCACGATCTCGGCTCACTCTAACCTCTGCCTTCTGAGTTCAAGTGATTCTCCTGCTTCAGCCTCCCGAATAGCTGGGATTACAGGCACCCACCACCATGCTCGGCTAATTTTTTGTATTTTTAGTAGAGGGGTTTCACCACGTTGGCCAGGCTGGTCTTGAACTCCTGACGTCTGATGATCCACCTGCCTTGGCCTACCAAAGTGCTTGGGATTACAGGTGTGAGTCACTGTGCCTGGCAATTGCAGTAACCCAGAGCGCTATGATGAGGGCTGGACCTGGTTGGAAATGATGAGGAAGGTGAGAAGTGGTTAGGTCTGGCATATATTTTGAAAGGAGAGTTTAAATGGGTTGGATGACAAGAGAGAGAAAAAGAAGTTTTAAGGATGATGTCAAGGATTTTGGCCTGAGTAACTGGAAGACGAGAGATGCTGTTATTGGGATCGGGAAGACTATGGGAGGAGTGGGTTATAGCAGGGGGAATCAAAAGTGTGTTTTCGGCATGCTAAATTT
>NW_016830804.1:0-1156 GCF_001698545.2 Rhinopithecus bieti
CCCTCATGCCCCACCACTGTTTTCTTTGCTTGAAATGGGAAATGACACTTGAATGGGCATTTTTGGTTTTTAAACGTGGTGTCTTATTTGTACTTCACATGGGAAACTGGTTCTCCTGGAAAAAATATAGGCATAAAGCTGGTTCTTAAAAAAAAAAAAAAAAAAATGGGAGTGGGTGTGAGAGAGTGGCTTAGAAATTACAGCAGTAATGGCTGGGCATGATGGCTTATGCCTGTAATTCCAGCACTTTGAGAGGAGGAGGCAGGTGGATCCCCTGAGGTTAGGAGTTTGAGACCAGCCTGGTCAACATGGTGAAACCCCGTCTGTACTGAAAATATGAAAATTAGCTGGGCATGGTGGCAGGCACCTGTAATCCCAGCTACTTGGGAGGCTGAGGCAGGAGAATCACTTGTACCTGGGAGGCAGAGGTTGCAGTGAGCCGAGATCGCAGCACTGCCCTCCACCCTGGGCGACAGAGCAGAAACTCCATCTCAAAATAGAAAAAAAAAAAAAAACACACACCCCGGTAACAGAAACCTGACTGCATCATCTGTGATGCAGATGGTGAATTATTTCATTTTTAGTGACAGGATGGATTGGGTATGTTTGCAGTATTGATCTTGACAAGGGAAATGGTGAGAACCAAATGTGCCGCCCAGCTTGGGCCTTGCCGTTGGCAGAAGACCCTGGCGGGCAACAGACTGGAGACTCGGAGACCGAGGGGAGAATTCTCACGCCATGACGCTGGTGCAGTCTGTGCTTCTGGACTCTTGCGGGAGGGAGCGGCCCCTTTGCCTTGCAGGCTTCGGTGCAGTGGAGACCTTAGGACCTGCCCCTCCTGGCACACCTGTGGGTGTGGCGAGCAGTGCCAGGGCTGAGGCACAGGTGTTGAGCCCGGAACGTGGGACGGGAGAGGCTGCACACGCCGGCAGGCGTCTGCTCCAGCAGCCGGGGGTTTCCGCAAGGGGGCAGGGCGTTGGTTTTCCTCCTTGAATTTGGGTGGGGAGGGTGTCCTGGGGTGCTGTGTCTGCACTTGTGTTGCTCTGAGGTCAAGTTGTGGCCTCGAGTCCCTGTCCCTCTGCCAAAGTGAGGGTTTGCCCATTTTCAGGTCAGATTTCCCTTGGGTCCGGGCCTCTTGGAGTGGGGGGCATTCGAA
>NW_016830805.1:0-2578 GCF_001698545.2 Rhinopithecus bieti
AAAATAAAATAAAATAAAATAAAATAAAATGAAATAAAGTAAAATAAAATGAAAGTATTGCCAGAAGGAAGGTGAGACATGCATGAGGTAATAAAAGACACAGAAAAAGTAAAGGCATTGATATATAGAAACAAAACACATATTATAAAACACCAATTATTCATCCAGTGGTGAGTTTTAAAATATATATGCATATATATTTTATATATGTGCAATGAAATATATGATGATAAAATGGAATATGTATTAAAAGGAGTAAATGAAGTTTAATTATTTTGAGATTTTTGCTTGGGAAAGATGAAAAGTACTAACACTACAGTTTGATAAATCACAACAACTTCACCTGTTTTATTCAGAGTTGCATTCAATCTCTCTTCCATATTGCAATAGCATTGAATAACGTTTTTCTTTCCTGTTTAACTAAATCTGGAGCAATTTACCTTTGATGCTTTTAATGATCAGATTTATCACTGGACACTGATCTCTCACCCAGGACTTCAGGTGCACCTTTGAAGCCTTTGTCTTCGCTCCTGACTGATTAATCAGAGATCCATTGACGAGTCCTTCTCCTGATTCAGTTTTCTAAATGACAGTCCACTGAAGCACCATGAGGACAGATTTTGATTCTCAGGATTCTGAGTATACTTTTGAGGCTTGGATAGAGTCCTAGACTTTTTTTTTTCTTTTTGGAAAGGTATTGTTGGTTAAGAATATTGGAAATTCTCATTAAGAGATCATTTGGTTAAACTTCAATTCTTCAGTATTTAGGATACTATTTCTTAGTGGTGATATCATTTTTTTTTTTTTGTGCAATCTCATAGAGATATTCTGAAGAATAATTTGAAATTTAAATGTCCTTTTTCAACTTTATTGCTGTATAGTTCAAAAATTAAAAAGTACATGTTTAAAGTGTACAATTTAATGTGTATACATTACAAGATAATAACCATAATCAATCTAATTAACATATCTGTTATATTACATAATTGCTTTTTTTTTTTTTTTTTTTGAGATGGAGTCTTGTTCTGTCACCCAGGCAGGAGTGCAACGGCATGATTTCGGCTCACTGCAATCTCCGCCTCCCTGGTTCAAGCGATTCTCCTGCCTCAGCCTCCTGAGTAGCTGGGATTACAGGCGTGTGCCACCATGCCTGGCTAATTTTTGTATTTTTAGTAGAGACAGGGTTTCACCATGTTGGTCAGGCTGGTCTTGAACCCTTGACCTCTTGATCCACCTGCCTTGGCCTCCCAACGTGCTGGGATTACAGGCATGAGCCACCGCACTCGACCATAAATGCCATTTTTTTCTTCTTTTTTGTGCTAAGATCACTTAACATCTAACCTCTGCCCTCTTAAAAAATTTCAAATACTACATCAGCTCACTTACATGTGGAATCCAAAACAGTCAGACTCATAGGAGCAGAAAGTAGAATTGTGGTTTCCAGGCACTGAGGGAAAAATGGAGAAATGTTGGTCAAAGAGCACAAAGTTTCAGTTATACAAGATGAATAAGTGCTAATGTACAGCATGTGACTATAGTTAATAATACTGCATAGTATACTTGAAATTCAATGACCTCTTTGGGAAACTTGAGGTCTCCCTAAACGGGCTCACTTAAGACTTCTCTACTCCCTTTACCTTCATTCCTCCTTTCTCCTTTTATCACCTTAAATATTCCTTTCTGCTTATTTAAATTGTATATGGCATGTCTAACTTCAACACCTCTGCCTCCTCAATTCCTCTACTCATCTTTGCCAGACCTTTCCATTCCTACTCTGATCTCTCAACTATCCAAAAATAGTTTATTTTATTTTGATGTTTCCCTGAAAGCTCTCTTTTTCAATTTAATTTTTTATTGTTATTTTTTGTGAGTACATTGTAGATGCATATATTTATGGAGTACGTGAGCTGTTTTCATACAGGCATGTGCAATGCATAATAATCACATCATGAAGAATGGGGTATTCATCTCCTCAAGCATTTATCCTTTGTGTTACAAACAGTCCAATTATACTCTTCTAGTTATTTTTTAAAGTATAATTAAATTATTATTGACTATAGTCACTGTATTGTGCTACCAAATTGTAGATCTTAATATATTTTTCTTCTAAAAGCTCTTGTAATCAACTACAACTAAACTTTCTTTTTCTTCAATGAAAGGGACCATCTTAGAAATCTATGAAAGTGACTATGCCAGGTAATTTGAGACACAAGTCTCTGATGACATTGCTTAAATGCTCTTCAGACCACACCATTGAGCTAAGTCAGGATTTCTAGAACCCTAGTGAAGAAATGAATGTGTTCATGAAACTACTAATCTAAGATCAAGCAAAAAAATATTTACCTAGGGCTGAATAAGCTGATGAAGGATTATTATCGGTCCTGTTTGGCATATTGATGATGCTATAATGTTCTGTTTTCTCTTAAGCCATCTATAACTTATAACAATCTATTGGATTTTATTCTGTAATTAAAAATTAAACATTTATCTTCTTATCCTACCCTGATTTCTCAAGAATTTGGAAATCTTTGATGAATTTTTTTTTTCATGGCAGCAAAATTATTTATATAGTTTTGGC
>NW_016830806.1:0-817 GCF_001698545.2 Rhinopithecus bieti
CAGCCTGGCTGGCTGGGGCCCGGCCCCACACTGCACTGGGGTTTCCCTGTCTGTGAAGCAGATGGTAAGACACCGGTCCCACCCCACCCTTCCTGGGTGATGTGAAGTTTCTAGGTGTCTCGGGACTCCAGGAAGGAGTTGCTCAGTGCAGGCTGGCACCCTGGGCAGGCTTCCTAGAGGAGGCACCGGGATTTGGGTTGGATCTTGCAACGTGGATTCAATGTGAGGATGATGCCGTCCTCCAAAATGTCCTTCTCCCGACCCTGTTTTCTTTGTTAAATGTAACTTGACACTTGACTGTCAAGACTCAGTTTGGTGTCACCTCCTCCAGGAGGGTCCCCTGACTACAATCCCCTTCTTTACCCAGAGGCCACCATTGCCCGCTCATGTGTCAGCCTCCCTGGTTGAGACTGAGTTCTTGAGGGTGGGGCCTGGCCAGCTTGGGAGCTGGGTTGTATCTGCTAACCTTGCCGGCTCCTCTAGCTGGGTGCAGAGCTCCAGGGAGGCCACTGGGCCATTCCTAAGGAAGGCTGGAACCCAGGCCTCTGGGGTGTGGGTGGAGATCCCACTCCAAGGGGCCGGGAACACCCAGAGCCCTGCCCCTCCCCACCCACCTTCAGCCGTGTCCCTCCCCACCAACCTTCAGGTCGTAGACGATGATGTCACCGAGCACCAGGTACACCTTCACGGAGTAGAGGGTCTCCTCGTCGAACTCCAGCGGCGAGTTGCAGAGCTACAGGGCCTTGAGGTAGAAGTGCTCCGCCAGCTTGCCATGGCCCAGCCGGTGGTGCAGGGCGGCCAGCCGGTAGTAGGCCAC
>NW_016830807.1:0-505 GCF_001698545.2 Rhinopithecus bieti
TGTCATGGACAGAATTGTGTTGCCTCAAATTTATGTTGATGTGCTCAACTCTACTACCTCAGAATGGGGCTGTATTTGGACAGAGGACCTATAAAGAGATCATTGAGGTAACATTAGGTTATATGGGTGGGCCCTAATCAGTAAGACTGATTTCCTTGTAAGACGAGGAGATGTCGACAGAGACCACACACAGACCACGGGACAATCATGTGAGAACACAGTAAGAAGGCGGCCATCGGCAAGGGAGGGAGAGAGGCCTCAGAAGAGACCAAATGTGCTAGTTCCTTGATCTTGGACTTCCAGCCTCCAGAACTGTGAGAAAATAAATGTATGTTATTTAAGTCACTCAGGCTGTGGAATTTTGTTATGGCAGCCCTAGTAAACTAATAGAAATACTTTTAGGGACAGCAAACCATGGACTTTGTGATTCTAGGAAGATGACTTTAGCACTGTTACCTACTTCTACCTTGAAGTCGTAAAAAAAGGCAGTGAGAAGCATTTCCAT
>NW_016830808.1:0-2195 GCF_001698545.2 Rhinopithecus bieti
TTCCCGAGTTCTGAAAGCTTCTCTTATTAGAAGTTCTGCATTCTGCTTCTTGGGTGTGAGAAGAAAGCAAGCCGGCAGAAAGAAGGCTCCACTGCTTGTCCCTCCTGCAAGGACACCAGATGAACAACTATTAATATCCACATAGAACCAAAAACATTCATAAGAACCAAAAATCAGGTGAGTACTCAAAGTGCCTGGTTTTAACCTCATATCACTGAAAGAGACACTGAAGAGAGAGAAAAGACAGTCCTGAATCACGGGTGCTACCATTTCCTCACCCCCAGCAGTGATGGCATGGTGCAGAGATCAACTCTGGGTTCTGCAGGAGGGAGACCACAGCAACTGTGAGGCACTGAACTCTGTGCTGTCCTGTTAGAGCAGAAAGGAAAACCAGATCAAATGCAGTTAATGCCCGTCCACAGAGGTATCATTTAAACCAGCCCTAGCCAGAGGGGAATCAGATTCCAGTGGTTGGAAATTGAGTGTTTGGAAACCTGGCAACTGAGGGCTCCAGCACTCTGTGTATCTAAGAAAACTTGAAAGGCAGCCCAGGCCATCAGGACTGCAACTCTTAGGTGAGGCCTAGGGCTGAGCTAGGCCCAGGGACAGTGGACTGGGGTGGGGAGGGCATGCAACATACTGAGACACCAGCTGGGGCAGCCAAAGGAGTTCTGGCATTATCACTCCCCTAACACCAGGCTGCACAGCTCCTGGCTCCAAAAGGGACCCCATCCTTCTGCTTGAGAAGAGGAGAGAAAAGAGTAGGGAGGAATTTTTGTTTCATCCTGGAGACCAGTTCAGCCATAGCAAGATAGTGCACTGGTCAGAATCCTGAGGCCTCCTTTCCAGGCTCTGGCTCCTAGACATTCCTAGACACACCCTGGCCAGAAGGAAACCTGCTGCCTTGAAGAAAAGAAACAAGTGCTGGCAGCATTTATCACCTGCAAACTTGAAAACCTTTGGGCTCTGAATAACTAGCAGCCATACCCAGGTACTACGTCAAGGGCCTTGGATGACCCTCATCGACTGGCTAGATTTAGGGGACACTCAGCACATTACCAGCTGTGGTGGCTAAAAGGCAAAATTCCTTCTTCTTAGGAAAAGTAGAGGGAAAATTAAAGGGGACTTTGTCTTGCCCCTTAGGTACCAGCAAGGCCAGAGGTGGGTAGAGCACCAAGCGAGCTTTCGGAATCCCTGATTCTAGGACTTGATTCTTGGTTGGCATGTATGAAGCTGCCCAGGGCCAGTAGGGAGCCCATTGCCCTGAAAACGGCAAGTCTCAAGCCAAGCAGCATTCATTAGAAGCTGACAAGAGGCTTTGGGCCTTAAGGGAACATTCATGGTAGCCTGGCAGTACTCATTGTGGCCTGGGGTGGTGGTGGCTACTCTGCCTTTAGAAAAGGAAGGGAGGAATAGGAAGGACTATGTCTTGTGGTTTGAGTGCCAGATCAGTTGCAATGCAATAGAATGTCAAGTGGACTTCTAAAATTTTTGACTCTACTCCCTGACCTGAATGGCACTTCCGGACCCAGCCAGGGACTGAGGGACCTCACTGCCCTAAAGGAAAGGACACAGGCCTGGCTGGCTTTGCCACCTGCTAATTGTAGAGACCAAAGGCCTTGAGTGAACATAGGCAGTCTTCAGAAAGCGAATGCAGCAGGACTTGAGCAAGACCCAGTGCTGTGCTAGCTTCAGGTCTGATCCAGGGCAGTCATAGTGGTGGTGGCCAGGGGTGCTTGTGTCTTTCTTCTCCCAGCTTTAGGTGGCTTAGAACAGAAAGAAAGACACTGTATCTTTGAGAGAAAATAAGGGTAGGGAACAAGAGCCTTTAACTAGTAATCCAGAAAATTCTCCTGGATCTTGTTGAAGGCTGTCAAGGTGGTACTTCTATGAGTCTGGAAGAATTATAGCATTATTGGGTATAAGGTGCCCCATAAAGCAGATATGGCTTAGATCACAACACCCAAGTCTTTTCAAATATGTGAAAAGCCTTCCCAAGAAAGACAGTTACAAATAAGCCCAGACAGTGAAGACTACAGTAAATGCTCACCTTTTCTCTTTTTTAATTTTATTTTTTAAACCTCTCATATGGTGCTGCATGTCTAAGATTTTAATGTTCAGACAATGAAGAACATCTACTAGCATCAACACCATCCAGGAAAACATGACCTCATCAAGTGAACTAAATAAGGCAC
>NW_016830809.1:0-1654 GCF_001698545.2 Rhinopithecus bieti
AAAAGGAATTACAGTCAGATAAAAACTGGAGAGAAGCTTTCTGAGAAACTGTTTGGTGACGAATGCATTCCATTCAGGGTGTTATAATTTTGTTCTCATAAGGCACCGTTTGAACACTGTCCCTGTAAAACCAAAAGAGTTATATTCAGAGCACTTTGAAGACTATGGCAAAAAGTGAAATGTTGTCCAATAAAAAACAGAAAGAAGCACTCAAAGAAACTGCTCTCTGGCATGTCCATTCTTTTCACAGCGTTAAACCTTACTCTACATTTCACAGTTTGAAAGTCGGTCTTTGAGGGTTCTGCGAAGGGATATTATGTGGAAACAGGAGGCCTGTGTCGAGCAAGGAAATGTCTTCCATCGAAAATTGGGGAGACACTTTCTGTGGAACTCTTTTGTGATGTTTGTATGCATCTCATAGAGTTAAACCATTCTTTGATTTGAGTAGTTTGAAATCACTGTTTCTGTGGAATCTGAGAAAGTACACTTGGAAATGCTCTTTATAATATCCTGAAAAAGGAATAACCTCAGAGAGAAACCCGAAGGAAGCTTTCTGTGAAACTGCTCTGTGTCACGTGGATTCCACTCACACAGTTAAGCTTCTCTTTTCATTGAGCAGTATCATAACAATGTTTTTGTTTACTCTGCGAAGGAATATTCAGGAGGACTTTGAGGCTTACAGTGAGAAAGGAAACGTCTTCAGATAGAAACTGGAGACAAGCTCTCTGAGGAGCTGCTTTGTGAGGTTGCTTTTCACTCACAGAAATATATCTTTCTCCTCATAGAGAATTCCGGAATCCCTTTTGGAGAAAAAGCTATGAAGAGACATTCGGGATTATAGGGATGGATATGGTGAAAAAGGAGATATCCTCAGACAATAACTGGAAAGAAGATTTCTGTGAAACTGCTTTGTATTAGATATATTTTTTCATCTCGCATAGTTAAAACTTTTCTCATATTACGCAGTTTGGAAACTCCGTTATGCACGGATCCGCGAAGAGACGTAAGGGAGCACATCCACGCCTATGGAGAAAGGGCAGATATCTTCAGATTAAAACTGGATAGAAGCTTTCTGAGAAAGTACTTTGTGATGTGTGCATTCCACTCAGGGAGTAATACCTCTTTTCTCACATGGCAGCATTTGAACACGGTTCCTGTGAAAACGAAAAAGTGATAATTCGGTACGCATTGAGGACTATGTCGAATAGTGAAATACACTGAAATAAAATCGAGGAACAAGCGTTCCAAGAATCTGCTCTCTGACACGTGCATTCACTTCAAAGAGTTAATGCTTACTCCATGTTGCCCAGTTTCGAAAATCTGTCTTTGAAGGATCTGTGAAGGGATATTTAGTGAGGTCCGGAGGCTTGTGGTGAGCAAGGAAAAGTCTTCCGATGAAAGCTGCAGAGAAACGTTCTGAGCAACTGCTTTGCGAGGTGTGTATTCGTCTCATAGAGTTAGACAGTTCTTTGGATTGAGCAGCTTGAAATCACTGTTTTTGTGGAATCTGAGGAAGGACATTTGGGAATGATCGTTAGAATACGGAGAAAGAAATATCCTCAGGTAAAATCCAGTAGGAAGCTTTCTGTGAACCTGCACTGTGTCATCTTAATTCCTCTTGCTCAGTTAAGCCTCTCTTTTCATTTAACAGTTT
>NW_016830810.1:0-1621 GCF_001698545.2 Rhinopithecus bieti
TACAGTCCCATATAGCTAGAAGGATGGCTGAGAGGTGGACAGTAGCAAAGGCTGAGGCTGGAAAGATCAGACCAAATCTTGAAGGCCTCCTTCGGCCATTTACAAGAGTTTGCTCTTCATACTGAAGACAGCAGGTGTGTAGCATGGTTTTTGGCAAAGTGCAACAAGATCAGATGCACATTATCCTGCGATCACGCTGTGGAGACTAGACTTGGAGAGGGAATGTACAAGATTCCCCTTACTGAAATATTTGGACAGTTGGCTAAGTTATTCACCTTGCAATCAACTCCTCACTGTTTGGTTACAGTGGAGGAAGGGAAGTGGGGATGTGTCTAGATTGAAAACCCAGGACTGCTGTGACAGGTGTCCCTTTCTCTGCACTCCCGGCAGGGCCTGCTGGTGACTGTGAACGGCAACCCCGTGGATTACCACACCATCCACCCCAGCCTGCCCATGGAGAACGGCCCCGGCAAAGCCGACTTGTACTCCACCCCCCAGTACCGGTGGGAGCCCTCTGATGACTCCTCAGGTAGGCTCCAGCCCTGCGGACACGTATTGTACTCAGGGTCACACTTCTCCCTCATTTAGAAGCTTGGCCGCTCTCTGTCTTTTTGTTGTTGTTGCTTATTTGATGTTTTTTAAAATGGTATCCATGTCAGTATCATGAAGCTCACTTCTTTAAGTTCTGCCTGCATTTCGCCCCAGCATATTGCTAGTTGTGTTCTATCCTCGTATACAAAGTAAGTGACATAATTGGGGCAAACTTTGAAAATAAAAGGTGAAAACAATATTTTAAACATGTCAACTTAGGTATAGCATCTATATGTGTGTTGGTCTTTCTTTTAGTTGATATTGTAATTATAGTCAGTGGTTTTCCTGATTAGTGTATGAATTTGTGTTTGTTTGTTTCTTTGGGTTTTTTAATTTTATTTTATTTTATTTTATTTTTGAGACAGAGTCTCATTCTGTCTCCCAGGCTGGAGTGCAATGGTACGATCTCGGCTCACTGCAACCTTCACCTCCCGTGTTCAAGAAATTCTCCTGCCTCAGCCTCCTGAGTAGCTGGGACTACAGGTGGACACCACCATGCCTGGCTAATTTTTTGTATTTTAGTAGAGACGAGATTTCAACGTGTTGCCCAGGCTGGTCTCAAACTCCTGAGCTCAGGCAATCTGCCTGCCTCGGCCTCCCAAACTCCTCGAATTACAGGTGTGGGCCACCGCACCCGGCCGAGTGTTTTTTAAGAGTTCTTTTTTTGTCCATTTAAAAAAAAAATGAGGTTGTCGAAACTTCTGCAAGTCTTTTTTCCTCTCTTTTCTTTCAGTTGTTTATGTTGAAGGAGAGCACTCTCACTAAAGATGACAAATGGGTGACCCGGGGCTGAGCTTCTCTCTCAGATTTGATTTTTGGTCTGCACAGCATTTAAAAGCAATTTTAAATAGCCATCATTTTAAAAGCTGCACCTCTGACCTAGAAATGGACATTTCTGGAACCCTTGAAGAATGTGAAGGTCTGGTAACACTAGCCCCTTGCCTCTAGAAAACAGCAGTTAGCTGGACGTCTATTGTCATTGCCTCTGCCAGGGACCCATTGCCCGTCATCAGTCCATAAAGACAGAATT
>NW_016830811.1:0-817 GCF_001698545.2 Rhinopithecus bieti
GGCAGAAATAAAGATTTTTTTTGAAACCAATGAGAACAAAGAAACAACGTACCGGAATCTCTGGGACACATTTAAAGCAGTGGGTAGAGGGAAATTAATAGCACTAAATGCCCATAAGAGAAAGCAGGAAAGATCTAAACTTGACACCCTAACATCACAATAAAAATAACTAGAGAAGCAAGAGCAAAAAAAATCCAAAAGTTAGAAGAAGCAAGAAATAACTAAGATCAGAGCAGAACTGAAGGAGATAGAGATACAAAAAGCCCTTCAAAAAATCAATGAATCCAGGAACTGGTTTTTTGAAAAGATCAACAAAATTGATAGACTGCTAACAATACTAATAAAGAAGAAATGAGAGAAGAATCAAAAAGACACAATACAAAATGATAAAGGGGATATCACCACCGATCCCACAGATATATAAACTATGATCAGAGAATACTGTCAACACCTCCCTGCAAATAAACTAGAAAATCTAGAAGAAATTGACAAAAACCACATGATTATCTCAGTAGATGCAGAAAAGGCCTTTGACAAAGTTCAACAGCTTTTCATGCTAAAAACTCTTAATAAATTAGGTATTGATGGAACATATCTCAAAATAATAAGAGCTATTTATGACAAACCCACAGCCAATATCATACTGAATGGGCAAAACTGGAAGCATTCCCTTTGAAAACTGGCACAAGACAGGGATGCCCTCTCTCACCACTCCTATCAACATAGTGTTGGAAGTTCTGGCCAGGGCAATCAGGCAAGAGAAAGAAATAAAGGGTATTCAATTAGGAAAAGAGGAAGTCAAAGTATCCCTGTTTGC
>NW_016830812.1:0-764 GCF_001698545.2 Rhinopithecus bieti
AAACCACTGTCCCCAGTGTTTAACACAATAAGCAGGAGCTCGATAAATATTATGAATCATATTATGCTAATTGTTTTACAAGGTCTGCTTCACTTACACAGAGTAAATTAATGAAAAAACATAGCATCCTAATGACTCTGAAAGTTAAACGCTAAGTGTGCTATGGGGGTTAGGGATTTAAAAGTGGAGCAAAATAAAGACTGCTAAACAAATACGTGTGTCGAAACAAATTTCAAACAAAAAAGATGTAATATTCAATTTGCCACGAGTGACAACATGCGGCTGATAAACCAAATAGCCCAGGGAATCCCTTCCAAATTTGGACGAAGAAGCGGGAAGGAAGAGGAGTCAAGGCGCAGAAGGCAGTACCGAGGCCTGGGAAATCAAGAAGAAACACAGTCGGGAAAGGGGGCCTCCAGAACAGAGAATATACTCACTTTTCCAGGCCCCACCCATGTCTATTACCCAGTTACGAGGAATGAGCTCATTCCTGCCAACATGAGATGACCCTCGATCCCGTGCTCCTACCACACGCCATTAGCTTTGTCCCGGACCCTTTCAATCAGCTCCCCTAAGCGCAGTCCTGAGCTTTAGTCTCGGACGCGCAGAAGGAAGCGGCCTGAATCTTACCCAGTCCTCGACGCGCCCAGCGTCTTGACTGCAGAGGCCGAAGCAGCCGCATCTCCGGGCAACCGCGTGTGAAGCAGCGGTGCCGCCATTGGGCCGAACTTACACTAGCGCTGCCCCTCAGGCCGGATGCCCGG
>NW_016830813.1:0-1614 GCF_001698545.2 Rhinopithecus bieti
CCTCTGAATTGTTAATGAAATACTGACCTGGGCTGGACCTACAGTCGGGTCCCTCAGGGCTCTCTGAGTGCCATGCTGGTGGACAGTGAATTATTCCTAATTACTCTGAATTTGGTATTTGAGCCATTGTGAATGTGTATCTTTTGAAATTCAGTAGAATCTCTGCTTCTCTTGTTTTGCTTCCAGCAATTATGGATGATCATGTCTTAGTTAAAAGGGCCCCAAGTTATAACATTGTTTTTCTCTAATATGCTTCTTACAAATAGTCAGTCCCTATTAACTATGTGGCATTGAAATTCAATGCTGTTACTAATTTTCCTTTGACATCAATAGTAACTTTTTGAGAATACCTTACCTCATAATTTGATGGTCATTATAGCTATGAAGGGAACTAATGCCCAAGATTCTCAAAAATACAAGATTGATGGGTTTCTTTCTCTTCCCCTCTGTCATCATTTACCTGTATAACATGGTATTTATAGTCATGATTCATTCCTTTCTTTAGGAATCCAAAGTGATAATTGCCCAGGAATATACAGTGTGCTTGATTGGATTAATAATTGTCTTCTTCAGTAATTCAGAATAACACATGAGCGAATGAAAGAATAAATGAATAAATAAATAAAAATTGTGTTTCAGGGAAGAAAAAATCCCAGGAAAATAAAAACAAAGGAAACAAAATCCAAGACATACAACTGAAGACAAGTGAGCCAGATTTCACCTCTACAAATATGAGAGATTCTGCAGAAGGTAAGCTTGTGATATTGTCCTGGTCTGAATTGAGTATATATGTACCCAGTGAATTGAACTTTGTGTCTCCTTGTATTGTCCTTCTGAAAATCATTTAGGATCTTTACGAGGTTAAACAGCAAAAAAGCTGCCTAAATTTAATATGGCAAGCTGAGCCTTCTATATGCTACCTTCCCTTCAAATAATTATGAAAGACTTTTCTTCTTAAAAATGAACTTGTTCACTTGTTAAAATAAAATGAGACCAAGTGTGGTGGCTCACGCCTGTAATCCCAACACTTTGGGAGGCTGAGCCCAGAAGGATCTCTTGAGGCCAGGAGTTTGAGACCAGCTTGGGCAACATAGTTAGACCTTGTTTCTACAGAAGAAAATGAAATAAGAACATTCACTAAGATGATGGCATGTGCCTGTAGTCCTGGCTACTTGACAGGCTGAGGTGGGGGGATCACTGGTGCCCAGGAATTTGAGGCTATTGAGCTGTGATCCCCCCCACTGTACTCCAGCCTGGGTAACAGGGTGAGACTCTGTCTCTAAAAAAAATAAAAATGATAATAAAATGAAACATGATTGCATTTAAAAATAGCATAAAGTTCAAAACCATCAAAAAATAGTAATAGCAAAAGGACATGAGGAGGCCCCTGAGATGCTCGTTGTTTTCTGTTACTCATCTGTGGAATGGTCGCATGGGTATATGTATTTAGTGAACATTTTATCTTGCTATATATATACTTAACTATTTGTACACTTTAATACATGGATGTTTTATACTTCAAATTAAGCATTTACTTAAAATATCAAAGATCTTTGATTTTTGTGTAACAGAACAAAAAGTGTACAGAATGAAGTGTGTTTCTGTTTTTTGTTA
>NW_016830814.1:0-820 GCF_001698545.2 Rhinopithecus bieti
ATCAGCATAGGCCTCAATGAGATCCAAAGAAGCCATTCTCATGTTCCTCAAAGACAGTGTTAATGGACTGCTCCACGAAACATAAGTGCAACTCTGTGAGATGAATTCACACATCACCAAGAAGCTTCTGAGAAAGATTCTTTCTAGTTTGCATCTGAGGATATTTCCTTTGTCACCGTAAGCTTCATTGCACGAAGAAGTATCCCATTGCAGATTTCCCGAAAACTGTGTTAGGAAACTGATCACTGAAGAAAAACATATAACTCTGTGAGTTGCATTCACACATCGCAATGCAGTTTCTTAGAAGGCTTCTTTCCCGTTTCGATCTGACGATGTTTCCTTTTTCACCATAGACCTCAATGAGCTCCCAAATATCACTCTACAGAATCCACGACAACAGTGTTAGCAAACGGTTCCAACAAGGGAAGGGTGGAACTCTGTGTGATGAAGTCACACATCAGAAAGCAATCTCTCAGAAAGCTTCTCTCTAGTTATTACCTGAGGATATTTCCTTTTTCACCATGGGCCCATATGGGCTCCCAAATCTCACTTTGAATGTTCCACGAAAAGAGTGTTAGCAAACTGTTTCCTGAGGAATAAGCTTTTACTCTGTGAGACGAATTCACAGATCACAAAGAAGTTTCTCAGAAAGCTTCTTTCACATTTTGAACTGATGATATTTCCTTTATCAGCGTAGGCCTCAATGCGATCCAAAGAAGCCCTTCTCAGTTTCCTCAATCACAGTGTTAATAGCCTGCTCCACAAAACATAAGTACAACTCTGTGAGATGAATTCACATATCTCCCTGAAGTTTCTAAGA
>NW_016830815.1:0-820 GCF_001698545.2 Rhinopithecus bieti
TGTCACGTGGAAATACATTACAAATGGACTATGGAAAAGGGTCTGGCCAGAGTTCTGCCTGACACAGGTCACACAAAAGCTTTCAGTAGTTCACCCCAAGAAATGGCTGGTCCAGGCTGTAGATGAGAAGCACTGGGCAGACAGATCCACACCCGCTTCCTGAGTCTCAGAAGTCTGGTGTGCATCGAACATTAAGCCCCAAGCCTACTGAGACTTCACTTCCTGGCTGGTCTTCTACCATCTCATTCTTGAGCCCCATCACGTAAGTGCCATCTCCATCCTGGAATTGCTGACAATGTCTGATGGAGGGTTTCGCCCTGGGTACTCAGTACCAGCAATGGATGAAATACCAGAAGGGAGGCTCCAGAGCTTCCATAGAAGACACATTCTAAAGTTGCTCGGGTGATCAAATGGACATCTCATAGATTTTCAGTAGAACTGCAGCATTTTGTGAATACCTGAGTGAATGCAGAAAGTATCCAGACGCATGGGCATTCTAGGAAGCTCGCTGTGTAAATCACATACAAGGAATATCTACTTCTGGGCTCAAAAGCTAACTTAGAAAACAAAAAAAGTGAGATGCTGGCAGAAGGCAAATAACTCCACTTCAGTTCCCGAGAGAAAAATGGTTCTGTAACCTCTGAGTTTATTTAGAAAAAGTTTGGAACCTCAGGAAGACCAAGTATATCATTCCTGATGTTTCCAGGGCAGATTGGACTGCTTAGGCCTCTGGGAATATTCTAAGTCCTCTCAGGTTTCCATGGGAGACTGTCACTCTCCTCCTAGAGCTCACACCACCCCCGAGCAAGCTCATTGTTTT
>NW_016830816.1:0-820 GCF_001698545.2 Rhinopithecus bieti
ATTTGAATGCCACTAATTCAGATTAGTCCACATCTTCCACAACCAGGCCAAATTGGTGATATTTCCTGGTACAAATATAGAGAAAGTGAAATGCTTAGCAAACTATGCCTCGCACATAGTAGATACTTAATAAATCCCTGTTGAATTATTCCATGAATGAATTCTATAAACCCAGGAACTGAAACACCAATGTGGATCTTTTTCTTTTCACAAAATGTCAACTCAAAAACATAGGAAAGGTCTATTAGTGAAGGAGAAAGTGCATTTAATTCCTTCTGCATGAATATCCAAAATATTTCTAAATCAATTTATGAAATGAAGTTGTCCTGGATGTATTTCTTGAACCATTTTTTTAAAAGATTGGTTCACTGTCCAGGCAACCTACAGAAGGCGAGCAAACTTTTGCAATCTACCCATCTGACAAAGGGCTAATACCCAGAATCGACAAAGAACATAAACAAATTTACAAGAAAAAAACAACCCCATCAAAAAGTGGGCAAAAGATATGAACAGACACTTCTCAAAAGAAGACATTTATGCAGCCAACAGACACATGAAAAAATGCTCATCATCATTGGCCATCAGAGAAATGCAAATCAAAACCACAATGAGATACCATCTCATGCCAATTAGAATGGCAATCATTAAAAAGTCAGGAAAAAAAGGATGCTGGAGAGGATGTGGAGAAATAGGAACGCTTTTACACTGTTGGTGGGAGTGTAAATTAGTTCAAACATTGTGGAAGACAGTGCAGCAATTCCTCAAGGATCTAGAACTAGAAATACCATTTGACCCAGCAATCCCATTACTGGGTATATAC
>NW_016830817.1:0-1623 GCF_001698545.2 Rhinopithecus bieti
TCTCTCCTCTGTCCACCCATGCCACCAGCACGTGAGTGCGTCCACACGCAGCGCCCAGTCTCCTGTTCCACTGATGCCAGCGTCCACTCACCACAAGCCTACTAAGTGCCACATGTGCTATGATGCTCCCTCATCTCATCACCATAGACATCCCTGCATAGACATCCCTGCTGGAGGTGAGTATGTGACAGATGAAAATCACGGAGGCCTAGGGAGGTTGAGACCCGCATTCCCACTGCGGTGAGGGCATGCTTGAGGGCGTGCTTGAGAGGGACCCCACGGCTGGGCTCTTCATGCCACTCTCCTCAGTGATTACTCCCAGACCAGAGCAGCGAGGGTGGATTGTCTTCCTCTTACTATTTTCAGCCCCTTGGCTGAGCCAGCATTCCCCAGAAAGCTATGGAGTCCTGCCAGCTCTGAGGCCACAAAGCCGTAAACGCACGGGACACACAGCCCATCTGTCTCTAACGGGTCTTTTACTTGTCACGCTGGTCATTTCTAAGAGCAGATGGGCTAAGAAAGACTTGGCAAGTTACCACGAAATGACCCCTCCACTCCTCCCTGGGGGAAGGCTGACTAGCGAGCAGAGCAGTCAGGCTGGCTTTCTTCCCCCACTCCCTGCATTCTTGTCCCCAAGGAGCCACAGACAATCCCACCAAATATAGGCAGGAGACAGCCGCCTCCTTCCTACAGCTGGAGGGGGGCAGGGTCCTCTCGGGCCTTTCTATCTGCATGAAAACCAAACTGTGAGCTGTACTGACCCGGGCCTCACCCATGTTGCAGGCATGTACAACACAGGTGCCCAGTGGTATCATCAGGCAGAACTACGAATGTGCTTTCCATCGTTTTCATACAATGATTCCAGAACCGCTATCCACACAGCTCCACTTCTCACACATACGACGTGCTTCACAGATTACACAGCATTTTCACCACGCCCCTCATCCGCTCCTCCCAGCAGCCTTGTGTGATCCCTTGAGTATACTTCCTCATCTCCATTTCTTAAGAAATGGAGTTTCTGAGGTTATGAAACCACAACTTTCCCAAGAACATCCAGCTAGAATTAGAACCAGGATATGAGGGCTTGATTCCAGAACCAGTATTTGTGCCACTGTTCCACATGGGCCCCTCCAGGAATTTCTGCCTGATCTTAAAATGCAGACAAGACAGCAAATCTGTCTCTCTACAGTCCTGGGGTTCCCTCCCTATAGACAAGAAGTAAAACTTCTAACAGAAAGCTTATACTTATTTGGAAGGCTACCTGGATTATTTCTTTTAAGTTAGTTTGTTCATGTTTTGGAAAGATTGTTCCAATGGCAATGCGGGGCATGAAGTGTAGAAAGGATTCCATGATGAGGCAGAGAAACAATTCGGTGGCTCTTACAACAGTTCAAATGAGGCATGAGGCACAACCAGAAAGGACAGAGGGAAAATGCATTGGAAAGAAATGCAAAATGAAGTCCACTCAGACCCAGGATGGAGAAAAGGGGATTAAGGATGATGGTGGTTTCTAGTTTGAAAGACGGATGAACAAGGATGTCATTAACTACTGCAGAGTGGTATCTGGGGCCTGAGTGCACCTGTCTGTTTAACCATTCACCTGCTGAGCGGTCTCCGGGCTGT
>NW_016830818.1:0-2632 GCF_001698545.2 Rhinopithecus bieti
TAATCAGAGACAGAATATCATAACTATCAGTCATAGGATCTTTGTGAATTTATGCAGATGGGCTGACTTCTTTGATAATTCCTGGTATCCAAAAGAAGTGTTAGATTGCTTGCGATTCTAGAAAAAGTTATTGGAGTAGCACAAATTATAACTCAAGATTTAAAATAAAACATTTCTTTTATCTTTTCTTCTCATCTCTCTGTTTTCAAGCCCACTTGTTCTTCACATGGCTCTGAAAACAGAAAGATGAAAAGGAAAGACAAAAGGAAACTAGTTGGAATGTCTTTATAATTACTCATCACTGAGCACACTGAATCCACTATATGTCCCTACTCATAAACAAACAACTGCCCTGTGAGCTCTTCTTTTACTTTCTTCTTCAAAGTGTGACACTTTGAATAGTAATTGAACTTGGCTTCTAAAGATTATAATGTAAGAAGAAACTGTATGCCTCATTTAGTAGGAAGAATTCTCAAAATGATTCCGATAATTCACCTTTGATTCTCAACCCCTTCGATTGCAGGTGGACCCTCTAAATATGAATGTCATTCCTGTGAGTGTGGCACGTTATGTGGCAAAGAGAGCTTATCTAGGTGGGGTTAACCTAATCACAGGAGCCCTTCATGAGTAGAGTTTTCTCCAGATGGTGGCAGAGATATTCAAAGCATGAGAATGATTCAAAGTACCATTGCTGGCTTTGAAAGTGGAGGGCGCAACATAGACCTTCAAAATGGTCCCCTCAACTTGACTGTATATAAGGTTTCCTTCTGACTGTAGGCCCCTGACTTCCATTTTCTTAGAGCATTTATTTTAGAAAATTTGAATATAGGGAGTGTAACAGAGATTTATCTGTTCTATTGAAATGTGAGTCTTCTATAACACAAGAATATCTTTATCAATGGTCTGGGAGTCATTCCTTTGACATTTACTCGTATAAGGAGAAAGAGATAGCATCCTTTCCTCCAACTCCTTGTGGGAGGGTAGGAGCCCAACTTCAATAAGTGACAATAGGCAAACACAGATTGCCTAATCACATTGACCAACCTCTCCACTAACATCTTCCAGTAGTTTTCCATTAACTCACTCCAGCATTTAAAATCTTCCTGCCTTTTGCTTCAGTAGAGTTAAATTCAATCCTTCTCACATAGTTTAATAATCTCTTTCCACTATTCCAATAGTCTCGAATAAATTCACCCTTGTATTTTCACTAGTGGTGTAATTTTCTTTTATGGTATATAAAACTTGAGACTGGCATCTAGAAGCTGACAGAGATGTCTGCAGACAGTCAACTAGCAAAAGGGACTGAAGTTTTCCAGCTGCAGGAAACAGATTATACAGACAACCTAAATGAGCTGGAAATGAGTTCTTCCCCAGAGTCTCAACATAAGAGTTCAGCTGAGCCAACACCTTGATTTTGTTCTTGTGAGACTCTCACAGAGAACCCAGTTGAGCCTACAAGGACTTCTGACCTACAAAACTTATTTAAGCCACTGAATTTTCAGCAATTTGTTACAGAACAATAGAAAGTGAATATGCCTTAGTGAAACCCAAGAGAATTTTAAATTCCCTGGTTTGAATATAGGGAGTGTAACAGAGATTGAAGACTTTGGGGATATAGTTTTGGCTGTGCCCTAAATGGCACAGAATGTTTTCTAACTACCTTAAATGGCACAGCAGATTTTGTTTTAGTTTTGTTTTACCTAAATCAGGTACTCCAATGTAAAAAAAGTTTTTTGACTGTTTTGGATTTTGGTAATTTTCTAAGCCAACTTATGTATTCAAATGTAATTATTATCCATTATACATAATAAACCACACTTTAATAAAATAAATCATATTGAAATAAATACTTTAAATAATCATATGTATTTTAACGTGTCTGATATTGGTATATATGTAAGTTGGAAGGATTTGTTATTACTATGGCATAAAATAGGCAAATATTTGTTGTTAACTTTCATTCAAATAAGGAATACTTTTAAGAGTCTTTAAAGTATGTCCTTTCAGATAGTCTGACACAGATTATCTAAGGAAACAGGAAAACTAAGAAGACCAATTTTGAGAATTCTTCCAAATGCTTCCAAGTGTGCACAGTATGAAATGATGTATTTTAAATCTGACGGCCTTTATGTAAAACATATAAAGCCTTTTGTCTGGGCCTAGTGGCTCACTCGTATAATCGCAGCACTTTGGGAGGCCAAGGCAGGCAAATACTTTGAGCTCAGGAATTAGAGAACAACCTAGACAACATGGAGAATCCCTGTCTTTGCAAAAAATACAAAAACTAGCCGCACATGTGCAACTGTAGTCCCCGCTACTTTGGAGGCTGAGGTGATAGGATGACTCAAACCCCGGAGGCTGAGGTTGTAGTGAGTCAAGATCACGCCACTGCACTCCAGCCTGGGCTACAGAGCCAGACCATCTCCCAAATATATATGTATATGTACACATACATTTTATGTATTTAATATATGTGTATCTGTATATTACATATATATATATATATAAAGCCTTTCAGTTGACCATGTCTGAAGTCTTTTTGTTAAAATGACATTATTTCAGCTAGAAGACATTCCTATGCTGAGCATGTATTTTGATCTAGAATGAATGTAATTCATTAGGTAATCAACTA
>NW_016830819.1:0-730 GCF_001698545.2 Rhinopithecus bieti
GCGAATTATACCGTGAGAATTGGAAAAGAAAGAAGTTAAAGAGGGGGAGGCTTTGAAGAGGAGGCAAAGATGAAGGAAGGCATAAAGCAGAGAGAAATGAATATTAACAGATTTTGGACACACACAGAGAAAAACTGAGAGGCAGAGACAGGATTGGAGGAGACCAACGAGACGGCGAATCCCAGAGACAGAGAAGAGATCCCAGAGCCACAGAAAGGCAGCACTCACCTGGAGTCCGAAGGAGAGACAAAGACAGGGGAAAAAAGAAACCAAGAGGCAGCTCTGAGCGAGGCAGAGAGAGGCCCCAGAAGCCAGGAGTGGCAGAGGACAGAGGGAGGAGACCGAGTCCAAGGTATGGGAGAAGGGCCCGGTCCAGGCTGTGCGGGTCCCAACCGGAGGTGGGGCCTCACCTGTGTTCCCGTCTGGCCTGCATGGGCCAGGGCAGTTTCCGGGAAGGGTGAGGGTTCTGCAGCTCCGTCTGGGTGACTTCTGTAAAGGCCTTTCTGCTCCTTTCTCCAGCCTCCTCCTCCTCCTCCGGCACCCCCCAAGGCAGTGCCCCAGGGCCTCTGTACCAAAGGGTGGCAGCACTGGGCAGCTCGTTCCGCACAGAGGACAGCGATGGGCCTGGGGAGGGGCAGGAGTCTGGGAAGACCCAGGAGTCTGGGCCCAAATTCCTCCTCCCTAGACCAGGAAACCAGGCCTCAGTCCCCTCTTCCCGCAGACCCAGGAG
>NW_016830820.1:0-1118 GCF_001698545.2 Rhinopithecus bieti
CTTCTACTTAGATCCTTGTCTCTAAGCTCTTTCTTATTTGTCTGCCTTCTTGGTGCCTACTACAGTTCATTAAAAGTTCAACTGAGATACTGTCCTTGACTACTGGAGTTCATTGAAAGTGCAACTAGCTAGAGATACTGTCCTTGAGCCTTATCTATTCTTAGCATATTATTTTCAACGGCCCCTGCATGCTAACAGTGTTTTCAGAGAATCTGCAATGAGACACACAGGAGCACGTTGAGACGAGAATTAAACTCAGATGAAAAAGGAGAAAAGGTTTCTGAGAAATTGCTTTGTGATGTGTGAATTCGACTCACAGAGGCACACCTATCATTCGTGGAGCTTTTGATAACCATGTTCTTGTGGAAAGGAGAACTGAAATTTCAGATGGCTTTGAAGACTACTCTGCCTAAGGAAATGTCCTCAGATAAAACCCAGAAGGAAGCTATCTGAGAAACTACATGTGATGTGTGAATTCATCTCACTGAGGTAAAATATCACTTCATGGAGCAGTCTGTTATGACTGTTTTGGGGAATCTGAGAAGGGATATTTTGGATCGCATAAAGCCTATGCTCACAAAGAAAATATCCTCAAATAAAAACAAGAAAGTAGCTTTCTGAGAAACTCCTTTGTGACGTGTGAATTCATCTCACAGAGTTACACATTTCTCTTGATGAAGCAATTTGCTAACACTGTTTTTGTGCAATCTGCAAAGTGAAATTTGGGAGCAATTTGAGGTCTATGTTGAAAAAGGAAATATCCTCAGAAGATATCTAGAAAGAAGCTTTCTGAGATACTGCCTTGTGATGTGTAAATTCATCTCACAGAGTTACACCTTTCTCTCAGTGAAGCAGTTTGCTAACACTCGTTTCGTGGCACCTGGAAAGTGATATTTGGGAGTGCATTGAGGGCAATGATGAAAAAGGAAATATCCTCAGATGAAAACTAGAAAGAAGCTTTCTGAGAAACTGCTTTATGATGTGTGAATTCATCTCACAGAGTTACACCTTTCTCTCAATGAAGCAGTTTTCTAACATAGTTTTTGTGGAATCCGTAAAGTGATATTTGGGAACGTATTGAGACCTATGGTGTAAAAGGAAATATCCTCAGATAAAAC
>NW_016830821.1:0-2175 GCF_001698545.2 Rhinopithecus bieti
TGTGGATCGCATTGACTTGGGGCCCATGGTGAAAAAGGAAATATCCTCAGATAGTAACTAGAGAGAAGCTTTCTGAGAGATTGCTTTCTGATGTGTGACTTCATCACACAGAGTTCCACCCTTCCCTTTTTGAAACAGTTTGCTAACTCTGTTGTCGTGGATCTGCCAACTGATATTTGGAGCTGATTGAGGGCTGTGGTGAAAAAGGAAATATCGTCAGATAAAAACTGGAAAGAAGCGTTCTTAGAAACTGCCTTGTGACATGTGGATGCAACTCATGGAGTTACACTTTCCTTTTCATTGATCCGTTGCTAAGACTCTTTTATTGAAATCTGCATTGGGATATTTCTTAACGCAATGAAGCTGAATGTGACAAAGGAAATATCCTCAACTAAAAACTAGAAAGTAGCTTTCTGAGAAACACCTTTGTGACGTGAATTCATCTGACCGAGCTACAACTTTGTTTTCACGAAGCAGTTTGCTAACAGTGTTTTCTTGGAATCTGTAATGTGATATTTGGGAGCGCATTGAGGCCTACGGTGAAAACAGAAATATCCTCAGATAATAACTAGAAAGAAGCTTTCTCAGAAGTTGCTTTCTGATGTGTGAATTCATAACACAGAGATTCACTTTTCCCTTCTTGCAGTAGGTTCCTTACACTCTTGTCGTGGATTCTGCCAAGTGATATTTGGCAGCTCATTGAGGGCTGTGGTGAAAAAGGATATATCCTCAGATAAAAAATGGAAAGAAGCATTCTGAGAAGCTGCCTTGTGACATGTGGATGCAACTCACAGAGTTACACTTTCCTTTTAATTGATCCGTTGCTAAGACTCTTTTCTTGAAATATGCATTGGGATAACTCGTAGCACAATGAAGCTGACGGTGACAAAGTAAATGTCCTCAGACAAAAACTAGAAAACAGCTTTCTGAGAAACTTCTTTGTTCCATGTGAATTCATCTCACGGAGTTACAACTTTGTCTTCATGAAGCAGTTTGCTTACACTGTTGTCGTGGAATCTGCAAAGTGATATTTGGGTGCTCATTGAGGGCTATGCTGAAAAAGGAAATATCATCAGATTAAAACTGGAAAGAAGCGTTCTGAGAAACTGCATTACGATGTGTGAATGCAACTCACAGAGTTACACTTTTCTCTTCACAGATCAGTTTGCTAACACAGTTTTCTTGAAATCTGCAATTGAATATTTCTGAGCACAATGAGGCTTAAGGTGACAAAGGAAATATCCTCAGTCAAAAGCTAGAGAGAAGCTTTCTTAGAAACTTCTTTGTGAAGTGTCATTTCATCTCACAGAGTTACACTTACGTGTCATGGAGCAGTCGATTAACAGTGTCTTTGAGGAACATGAGGAGTGCTACCTTGGATCGCATTGAGGCCTATACTGTACAGGGAATATCCTCAATTAGAAACGCGAAAGAAGCTTTGTGACAAACTTTTTTTGTGATATGTGAATTCATCTCACAGAGTAACAACTTAGTGTTCATGAAACAGTTTGCTAACAGTGTTTCCGTGGAATCTGTAAAGTGATATTTAGGGGCGCATTGAGGCCTACAGTGAAAACGGAAATATCCTCCGATAATAACTAGAAAGCAGCTTTCTCAGAAGTTGCTTTCTGATGTGTGTATTCATAACACAGAGATTCACTTTTTCCTTCTTGCAGCAGGTTCCTAACACTGTCGTCGTGGATTCTGCCAGGTGATATTTGGGAGCTCATTGAGGGCTGTGGTGAAAAAGGAAATATCCTCAGATAAAAACTGGAAAGAAGCGTTCTGAGAAACTGCCTTGTGACATGTGGATGCAACTCACAGAGTTACACTCTCCTTTTCATTGATCCGTTGCTAAGACTCTTTTCTATAAATCTGCATTGGGATATCTCTTACACAGTGAAGATGATGGTGACAAAGGAAATATCCTCAGATAAAAACTAGAAAATAGCTTTCTGAGAAACTTCTTTGTGACATGTGAATTTATCTCACAAATTACAACTTTGTCTTCACGAAGCAGTTTGCTAACACTGTTGTTGTGGAATCTGGAAAGTGGTACTTGGGAGCTCACTGGGGGGTATGGTGAAAAGGAAATATGCTCAGACTAAATTGGAAAGAAGCGTTCTGAGAAACTGCATTATGATGTGTAAATGCAACTCACAGAGTTACACTTTT
>NW_016830822.1:0-848 GCF_001698545.2 Rhinopithecus bieti
TGTTTAGTGCTTCCTTCAGAAACTCTTGTAGGGCAGGCCTGGTGATGACAAATCTCTCAGCATTTGCTTGTCTGTAAAGGATTTTATTTCTTATTCACTTATAAAACTTAGTTTGGCTGGATATGAATTCTGGGTTGAAAATCCTTTTCTTTAAGAATGTTGAATATTGGCCCCTACTCTCTTCTGGCTTGTAGAGTTTCTTCCAAAAGATCTGCTGTTAGTCTGATGGGCTTCCCTTTGTGGGTAACCCAACCTTTCTCTCTGGCTGCCCTTAACATTTTTTCCTTCATTTCAACTTTTGTGAATCTGACAATTATCTGTCTTGGAGTTGTTCTTCTCAAGGAGTATCTTTGTGGCATTCTCTGTATTTCCTGAAGTTGAATGTTGCCCTGCCTTGCTAGGTTGGGGAAGTTCTCCTGGATAATATCCTGCAGAGTGTTTTCCAACTTGGTTCCATTCTCCTCATCCCTTTCAGGTACACCAATCAGATGTAGATTTGGTCTTTTCACATACTCCCATGTTTCTTGGAGTCTTTGTTCATTTCTTTTACTCTTTTCTCTAAACTTCTCTTCTTGTTTCATTTTATTCATTTGATCTTCAATCACTGATACTCTTTCTTCCAGTTGATCAAGTCAGTTACTGAAGCTTGTGCATTTGTCACATAGTTCTCGTGTCATGGTTTTCATCTCTATCAGGTCGTTTGTGGACTTCTCTGCATTGGTTATTCTAGTTATCCATTCATCAAATCCTTTTTCAAGGTTTTTAATTTATTTGCGCTGGGTTCGTAGTTCCTCCTTTAGCTCTGAGAAGTGTGATCGACTGAAACCTTCTTTTCTCAACTCGTCAGT
>NW_016830823.1:0-1348 GCF_001698545.2 Rhinopithecus bieti
ATGGACTCTTGTACTGGAGGAAGAGTAGTGATAAATGTCCAGGTTTACAAGTTGAAAAGTAGCAATCAATGTGTTACAATGAATGGATCTGATGTAAAATTACAAATGTTGAAAACATGTGTAATTGCCTAGCCAGAACAATTACACAAGACAAAGAAATAAAATAAATCCATATAAGGAAGGAAGCGGGAAGATTGTTTCTGTTTTCTGCAAATATAATCTTAAGATGGAGAAAATTTTAAAGATACCACCAAAATAAACGGTTAAAGCTGATAAATTCAATAAAGTTAATAGTTACAAAATCAGCATACAAATATCATTATTGTTTCTATACACTACTGACAAACTATTACCTGAAAAATAAATTGATAAGGTGATTCAATTTATAATAGAATCAAAACAGATATATAAATATATCAAAGGCGGGGGAGTAAATTTAATCAAGAATGTGAAAGATTTGCACACTGAAAACTATAGCACATTGATGAAAAAATTTTAATAGCATAAATAAATGGAGAAACATCCTTTATTGATGGATTCAAAAATCAGTATTGTAAAAGTGTCAATGCTACCCCGAACAATCTACAGATTAAATGCAACCACTATGAAATTCCAATGTCATTCTTCACAAAGCAGAAAAATTACTCCTAACATGTGTATGGAACCACAAAAGACCCCAACTAACCAAAGCAATCTTGAACAAAAAGAACAAAGCTGGAAGCATCAGACAACCCAATTCCAAACTATATTGCAAAGCTATAGTAATTAAAACAGCATAGCAATGGCATACAAACAGACACATAGAACAGTGAAAAGGGATATAGAACCCGTAAATACATCCGTGTGTCTGTGGTCAATTGATTTTTTGATAAAATAACCAAAAAATACACAATGAAGAAAAAAATATTTTCAATAAATGGTATAGAAAAAACTGACCATCCACATACAGAAGAATAAAATTTGACTTCTATTTTGCTCTCTATACAAACATCAAATCAAAATTAAAGACTTAAATTTAAAACTACTATAAGGAAATATAGAAGAAGACTGTCTGACATTTGCCTGAGCTGTATTTTCTGTAGATTATTCCAAAAGCACAGACAACAAAAGCAAAAACACACAAATGAGATTGCATAAAACTAAAAAGCTTTTCCCCAGGAAAAGAAGTAATAATAGAATGAAGAGAACCCACAAATGGGATAATATTCTTAAAGAATACATCAGATAAGGGGCTCATATAATAATGTATAAGTAACTCAACCTTCTCAAAAATAAGAAAAAAACTATGTTTATTAAAAAAAATAAGCAAAGAACCTGAATAGTCATTTCCTAAGGCATACAAAAGGCC
>NW_016830824.1:0-250 GCF_001698545.2 Rhinopithecus bieti
AACTCTCAGAAAGCTTCCCTCTAGTTATTATCCGAGGATATTTCCTTTTTCACAATGGGCCCCAATGGGCTCCCAAATATCACTTTGCAGATTGCACGAGGAGTGTTAACAAACTGCTTCATGAGGTCTATGTTGTAACTCTGTGAGATGAATTCACAGATCACAAAGAAGTTTCTCAGAAAGCTTCTTTCACGTTTTGAACTGATGATATTTCCTTTATCAGCGTAGGCCTCAATGCGATCCAAAGTAG
>NW_016830825.1:0-851 GCF_001698545.2 Rhinopithecus bieti
GAAAGATTATTATGGCCAATTAAAAGCCTTTTTATCTTTGTCCAATTATGCACAGTGCTGTTAAAAGGAACAGGGGTAATACAAAATTGAGTAGTATTTCAGTCACATTTTAACAAGGCTCGAGTATTTAACACTGTTAGCTGATCCCCTATCCAAGAAACCACTTGTTTTAAGTTATCTACTCGTTTAGTCAAATGAGCATCGATGTCTCGTTGTTGTTGTCACAACAAGTGAGATTGTTTATGCCATTGTTGCACTAACTTTGCATTTTGGATCCTCTGATGTAACGCCAGTCCAGCAACAGCGGCGCTGGAAGCAATGGCCACAAGTCCCACTACTGCTGTTACGATGATCCCAACCGCTCTTCGGCTGCAGTGGACAAGATCTTGCATTACTTTGTAAATTTGAGTAACCCCAGTAGATTTACTCCAGGTGCGTGTCAAGTTCACAGGTAACCAGGTTTTTTTTCTAGCTCTTAAAAAATATATATATTGGAGTAAGTCTCATTCCAATTATTATGCCACCAAGTAGTATTTATACAGCTTAAAAATGTGCAATTGCCCGTACAGTTAACTACGCCTGTATTATCCCATTTAAAGATTCTCGCTAACAACAAGTAAGGTTTTTTAACACAAGCAATGACATATCTAAATCTGTTTCGATGTAAAGATTTATGGAAAGGATTAGAAAGATTAGTGGTATTTAAAGACATGTTTCCCGTAAAAGTAAACATTGGTTTGCCAGTAGCTAGTAACTTTCAACTTTCATGACTTTGTATATGTAAGGTGTTGGCCAAATGTGGCATAGGGGGCGACAAGCCACCATCATGTCAAATAATAGTTTTGTTACCA
>NW_016830826.1:0-253 GCF_001698545.2 Rhinopithecus bieti
AATCTATCCTTCTCAGTGACCATCCAGAGAGCCCCAGTGTGGATGCTGCAGCTGGAGCCACTGCACACTCAGGACACCCAGCAGGACACCCTCACCACAGCCCACGTGGATGCCACTCTGGAGGAGGCAGGCCCAAGCCCTCCAACCTTCCACTGTGAGGTGGTTCAGGCTCCCAGGAAAGGCAGCCTTCAACTACAGGGCACGAGGCTGTCATGCGGCCAGGGCTTCACCCAGGATGATGTACAGGCTGGCC
>NW_016830827.1:0-2509 GCF_001698545.2 Rhinopithecus bieti
CGTAACTATGTGAGATGAATTCATGGATCCCAGTTTCTCAGAAAGCTTCTTTCTAGGTTTTCTCTGAGGATTTTTCCTTTGTCGATGTAAGTTTCAATGCGCTCTGAAACATCTCAATGCAGATTCCAAGAAAACAGTGTTAGCAAACTGTTCAATGAAGAGAACAGTGTAACTCTGTCAGATGAATTAATACATTGCAAAGCAGTTTCTCGGAAGGCCTCTTTTCCGTTTTTATCTGAGGATATATCCCATGTCACCAAAGCTTCAATACGCTCCCAAATATCCTATTGCAAATTCCAGCAATACATGGTTATCAAACTGCTCAATGAAAAGAATTGTGTAACTCTCTGAGATGAATTTACACCTCACAAATCAGTGTCTCAGAAAGCTTCTTTCTAGTTTTTATCTGGGGATATTTTCTTTTTCACTATAGGCTTCAATGTGATCCAAAATATCCTGTCTCAGATTCCCCAAAAACAGTGCTATTAACTACTCCATGAAAATAATCCAGTAACTCTGTGAAATGAATTCACATATCACAAAGAACTTTCTCAGAAATCCGCTTTCTAGTTTTTATCTGAGGAAATTTACTTTGTCACCCTATGCTTCAATGCGATCCAAAATATCCCTTCTGAGATACCCCAAAAACGGTGCCAGCAAATTGCTCTATGAAAAGTGTCCTGCAACGCTGTGAGATGAATTAACACATCACAAAGTGGTTTCTCAGGAAGAGTCGTTCTAGTGTTTATCTGAGGATATTTCCTTTTTCATTATAGGCCTCAATATGCTCCGAAATATCCCTTTACAGATTCCATGAAAACAGTGTTGGCAAACTGCTCCATAAAAGGAAATGTGCACATCAGTGAGATGAATTCACACACCACAACGAACTTTCTCAGAAAGTTTCTTTCTAGACTTTAACTGAGGATGTTCCCTTTTTCACCGTAGATGTCAATGTGATCCAAAATATCCCTTCTCAGATTCCCCAAAAGAGTGCTACCAAACTAATCCATGAGATGAATCGTGTAACTGTGTGAGATGAATTCACTGATGCCAAAGCAGTTTCTCACAAAGCTTCTTTCTAGTTTTTGTCTCAGGATATTTCCTTTCTCACCATAAGCTTCAATGTACTCCAAAGTATCTCATTTCAGATACCAAGAAAACAGTGCTAGCAAACTGCTCAATGACAAAAACAGTGTAACTTTGTGAGATGAATTGACACATCACAAAGAAGTTTCTCAGAAAGTTTCTTTCTACTTACATCTGAGGATATTTCCTTTTTCACTGTAGCCCTCAATGCGCTCACAAATATCACTTTTCAGATTCCACGAAAACAGTGTTAGCACTGCTCCATGAAAAGACATATGTGACTCTGTGAGATAAATTCATACATCACAAAGAAGGTTTTTAGAAAGCTTCTTTCTAGTATTTATCTGAGGATATTTCCTTTGTCACCATAGGCATGAAGGGGATCCAAAACGTCCCTTCTCAGATACCCCAAAAACAGTGCTACCAAATTTCTCCATGAAAAGGAAGGTGTTACTCTGTGGGATAAATTCAGAAATCAGAAAGCAGTTTCTCAGAAAACTTCTTTCTAGTTTTTTTCTGAGGATATCTCCTTTGTCACCATAAGATTCAATGGGTTCCAAAATATCCCAATGTGGATTACAAGAAAACAGTTTTAGCAAACTGCTCAATGAAAAGAACTTTGTAACACTGTGAGATAAAGTCACAGATCACAAAGCAGTTTCTCAGAAGGCTTCTTTTTGCTTTTTATCTGAGGATGTATCTTGTGTCACCATAGGCTTCAGTGTGCTCCCAAATATCCTATTACAGATTCCACGAAAACAGTTATCAAATTTCTCAATTAAAAGAATGATGTATCTCTGTTAGATGAATTTACACATCACAAAGCAGTTTCTCAGAAAGCTTCTTTCAAGTTTTATCTGAGGATATTTCCTTTCTCACTATAGGCCTCAATGTGCTCAAAAACGTTGTATTGCAGATTCCAGGAAAAGTGTGTTAGCAAACTGCTCCATAAAAGAAAGGTGTTGCTCTGTGAGATGAATTCTCATAACACAAAGAACTTCCTCAGAAAGGTTCTTTCTGGTATTGATCTGAGGATCTGGTATTGATCTTTGTCACCATAGGATTCAATGTGATTCAAAATATCCCTTCTTAGATTCCCCAAAAGCAGTGCTACCAAACTGCTTCATGAAAATAATCTTTTATCTCTGTGAGATGAATTCACAAATCACAAAGTGGTTTCTCAGAAAACTTCTTTCTAGATTTTGTCTGGGAATATTTCCATTGTCAGTATAAGCTTCAATGTGCCCCATAATATCTCAATGCTGATTCCAAGTATACAGTGTTATCAAACTGCTCAATGAAAGAAAAGTGTAACTCTGTGAGATGAATTAACACATCACAAAGCAGTTTCTCAGAAAGCTTCCTTTTGTTTATCTCAGAATATTTTCTTTGTCACCATTGGCTTCAATGCACTCAGAAA
>NW_016830828.1:0-1650 GCF_001698545.2 Rhinopithecus bieti
GACATAGAACTGGAAAAATCTGATATGTGCAAAGTGTGGAAATAGGCAAAGGTATATTCATTCTTAAAAAAAAAAATGGAGTGAAAAACTAAGAAAGCTAAAATTTAAGAAGGAGTTTTAGACTCTCAAAGGATTGATATGTTCAGGAGAGAAGCAGTTTGGAAGCTCTGAGTAAGCAAGAGTAAAATGTAACATCAAGTCCACCAACTTGGAATCAGGGCTACTAAGGCAAACCTCTCTCAAGAGCATCAGTCCTCTGCTATACTACTGAGAAAACTTGTCAAGTTACTAAACAGCTCTAAGCCTATTTTTTTTCCTCATGTATAAATTAGTATCTAACAGGGTAAAGCCACAATTAGGCCTGAGACATAAGAAGATGCAAATGACAATTCTGAATTTAATGTCCAAGTATAACAGCTAATCTTGATACATATATGTGTGTGTGTGTGTGTATATATACATATAATTTTAAGCTTATATTTCTTGTCTATATACCGGTCTAGACTATGATCTTCCAATATCTATTGCAAATTGTAAAATCATATTATTATTTATCTCAAAATCTAATAATTACAGGGCATAGCTAATTTTCACTTCCTGGTAATTAACAATTATATCATAGATTAAAAGACATATAATTAGTTTCTGATTTATTAGAGATAATCTTCTCTATATGATACCTTGAACCCAATTATAACTGTGTTTTTATTCATAATCAAATAATGTAATAATGTCTTTATTACTACAGTGAGCCATTCAACTTAAAGCATTCATTTCTCCCTTAGCCACATGGAAAATCTCTTAGATTAATTCCTGTAAATACTTGTTTAACTAAATCAAATTTTAAATATTTTATTTTTGATGAGATATACAAGCAGAGGAACTAAAAAATAATTCCTGGACAAAAGTGGCTTTTCCACCAGGGTCCCATTGAACCTGAAATAATTACCACTAGAATAATTCCTAGGGGTTAAATTACTATCTCTTAGATAATCTTTTAGCCTCAATATGTATTATTGAAGAATAGGTGCTCCAGTTAGACACACTAATGCTAAATTGATACCTAGTAGATCTTTCAATGTCATTACAAATGTCTTCTATTTTTGGACATGGAAAATATAGGTCCAGCTTGAGGATGGTAATAGGAATTGATGTTTCACAGATTGGTGGCAACTGATAATATGCCAACTTTTTATAAATAAGGACTCTGAATAAACAATATCAAAGCATATATAGTCACAATGTATTCTGTTTATCAGAAAAATATGTAATGTATTGGCCATTAAGAGAGCAAGTGTCATGAAAGCTGACTTTTTGATGAGGGGACTAGATTTTAATTGGTGCTTTTGCCTACATACTCAGTGTAACAATAATAACATTCAGACAAAAAAGCGGTACCACGTTTTCTTTTTTTTTTCTTTTCTTGAGACGGAGTCTGGCTCTGTCGCCCAGGCTGGAGTGCGGTGGCCAGATCTCAGCTCACTGCAAACTCCGCCTCCCGGGTTTACGCCATTCTCCTGCCTCAGCCTCCCGAGTAGCTGGGACTACAGGCGCCCGCCACCTCGCCCGGCTAGTTTTTTGTATTCTTTAGTAGAGACGGGGTTTCACCGTATTAGCCAGGGTGGTCTCGATCTCCTGACCTTGTGATCC
>NW_016830829.1:0-1347 GCF_001698545.2 Rhinopithecus bieti
AAAAAAGTACTTAACTGTCCCTCTTTTAGAATAGGAATAACCACTCTGTAAGAAGTGGCTCTCAAACTCATTCAGGCAGAACTTCTGGAAGCCATATTGATCTTCTTGGTGACCACCCCAAAATACTAACATATATAAGGTTGGAACAATTTTATTAGCAGAAAACGATGATTATTATAAATATAGAACATGAATGCCATGGGGAGTTTTGTTTGCTTTGGTCACTACTGTATTCCCAGTGTCAAAAAGGGTATATGGTAGGTGCTCAAAAAATATTTCTGAAATGAATAAATGTATCTACAAAAATATAAACCACAACAATCAAAGTATTTTTTGGTTTGTTTCTATTAATATGCATTTGCCACTTGTTCATTCACTATGTCATTTGCTACAAGCGGAAACAGGTCAGGAAAACTATACAACACAGCCTTAAAAAAGGAACATTCTATGCATTAACTTTGAGTTGAGTGATGCAGCACCTCAAAGCCCAGGTGCAAGAAAATCCTGTTATAAAACCACTGATGTCAGTTTGGAATTGTGTACCACTAACAATAGAATAATACATCCTGTTAAATTTAAGCAAGGCAAGTTTGTTACCTTGAAATAAATGGTTGATGTAAAGAAGAGCTGTGCTCTTCTTTAGTCAAAAAGAAGCGGTTTCACCTCTAGGAATTAAAAAAAAAGATTTATCAAAATCCATTCAATTATAGTACACTGAATTAAATGACTCCAAATGTTCACGATACATTCCAGAGAAGCTACAACAAATAATCCAGCTCACAAGCAGAAGGAACTGTGACTGACAACAGAGGACATCCCCGAGAGAAAGGCTCTTATATAGGAATGCTTCACAGGAATCAAACCCCTCCTGTAACACAAGTGAATAGTAAATCCTTATATGGAAAGCTTCAGTCACAAAATTATGCTCTAAATAACGAGTTTATTTTGGGCTACAGTTGCTTCACTCTTAGACTAACTTTTTGGCATCAATATAATGAAAGCCTTAGGTTAGATGCCAGACTTCCTCAGAAAAAAGTAAGATGATTAGTATTTACATGCAATACTATTTTTATCAATATAGCTCTCAAATACCATAAAGCTTCATCAATTGGAAAGGTTAAAAGTTATCCATTTTAAAAAATTTATTACCTTGGGTACAGAACATGCAGTAATTTGAACAGTCAGTAAAATGTATACAATGTTACGTAATAGGGCTAGAATGTCATTAGAGGCCACAGACCAAATCCCAACTCTGAGCAGCTCCTTCTTTAGAGGCTCAAATGTCTAGGTTGCTTGTATTTCCACCAGAGTGAGAATCTGAGACTTCCCATTTTCCTTTTGTCACCT
>NW_016830830.1:0-817 GCF_001698545.2 Rhinopithecus bieti
AAACTGAACAACCTGATACTGAACTACTTGAAACTGAACAACCTGCAACTGAAAGTCCAAGACCAGATGGATTCACAGCTGAATTCTACCAGAGGTACAAGGAGGAGCTGGTACCATTCCTTCTGAAACTATTCCAATCAATAGAAAAGAGGGAATCCTCCCTAACTCATTTATGAGGCCAGCATCATCCTGATACCAAAGCCTGGCAGAGACACAACAAAAAAAGAGAATTTTAGACCAATATCCCTGATGAACATCGATGCAAAAATCCTCCATAAAATACTGGCAAATCATATTCAGCAGCACATCAAAAAGCTTATCCATCATGATCATGTGGGCTTCATCCCTGGGATGCCAGCCTGGTTCAAAACTTGCAAATCAATAAACGTAATCCAGCATATAAACAGAACCAAAGACAAGAACCACATGATTATCTCAATAGATGCAGAAAAGGCTTTTGACAAAATTCAACAGCCTTCATGCTAAAAACGCTCAATAAATTCGGTATTGATGGAACGTACCTCAAAATAATACTAACAGCTATTTATGACAAACCCACAGCCAGTATCATACTGAATGGGCAAAACTGGAAAATTCCCTTTGAAAACTGGCACAAGACAGGGATGCCCTCTCTCACCACTCCTATTCAACATAGTGTTGGAAGTTCTGGCTAGGGCAATCAGGCAAGAGAAAGAAATCAAGGGTATTCAGTTAGGAAAAGAAGAAGTCAAATTGTCCCTGTTTGCAGATGACATGATTGTATATTTAGAAAACCCCATCGTCTCAGCCCAAAATCTCCTTAAGCTGATAAGCAACT
>NW_016830831.1:0-851 GCF_001698545.2 Rhinopithecus bieti
CCTTCTCCACACCCCTTCCCCTTCTTCTTTGATTTCTTACCAGGGGCCAGGGGGCTGGTGGGGAATGGGATGTATTTAGAGCTGCAATGAAAGCAGCCACCATGGGTCAGAGATGTCCCTCCAGGGACACTCCTCTAAGGTCCTGTCTATACCAACTCACTATGTGGCTCCTGATTTTCTGGAAAAGCTGTGACATTGAGGAGACAGAACAGTATTGGAGGGCAGGAGAACTGGGTTGGAACCAAGAAAGGACACTGGCATCTTACCACTTTGCCAGGCAGCACAGGGATGTGGGTGCTTGGCAGGGCCGCTCTCCAGAACACGGTGAGGAGGGAAGCCGACTCCTCTAGGGCATGGTGCAGGGCACTGGTGCTGCTCCGAAGCTCACAAATGCCTTTGCTGCCTAGCACCTGGGGAAAGGTAACACCACAGGAGCGCAGAGATTACTTTCTTCCCCCTGCATGGGCTCCAGCTTCCTTTGTGAGTGAGGCACAGAACATGGGCCTGCTTGAACTGTGAAGCCCTCGCACAACCATTTGCAGCTTTCAGAACTAAGGTGCTGCTCCCTTTACCAGGTATGCCTCCCTCCACCTGCAGAACCCACAAGGCTTTCAAAACTCACCCCCCTTGCTGTGTCCTCTATGAACCTGTTACCTTCCTTGCGTGAAATAAATGACCACGTCTGCACTGGTGGCCTCACAGCACAGAGGATGGCTTCTCACGCTGTGCCTGTAGCCCCTTACTGTGCTGATCTACTTCAGTATGTGTCTTCCCCACTAGAGTGGAGGCTCCGTGGAGGCAGGGCTGTCCCTACGCATCCATGGGTCTCCAGCAGCTCAGACAGCACAGCC
>NW_016830832.1:0-853 GCF_001698545.2 Rhinopithecus bieti
CGAGCACAGTCCCATAAAGCTAATTAATTACGGCAATTGTATCATACAGTGCTTAAAGATGGGTGTTTACAGAAATTACTTGGAGAAATTCTTCTATATGTAGTTTGGCAGAGTAAATTTCTACTTTCAATTTGTATTCTTCCATATTCCACCAGATGAATAATTGTCCTTTTGGAGAAAGAAACCAATATAGAGTATGATATTTTCCAAAGTCCCGTGGTAGTCAGCCTAAGCCTGTCATACAAATGGATTAATGGTCCATAATATTCTGTGCATTAAAATATTTGTCACAAAAATGAATGTATACTTTCTCCCCCTTCACACACTGCCCTCATTAGAGACCTTCTCAAAAGAAATGATTATCTTATTTTTTTTTGAAAAATGTTCTGTTCTTGGAAGTATAATCTCTGCCATTAGAATGATAAAGAAAAATATAACAATACTTTTAGATATAATTCTCTGAAAAATAGTTCTCATGACAGAATATAATAGAACACACAAGAATACAAAAATAGTTCTTATTACCATGGAACATGTTAGAGTGTATTACTCCAGGAATAAAAAAAAAAGCCCACAGTTAAAATTACATTGTGTTTTTATTCTTTAGATTTCTGCCTTATTTTTCTCTGAATTCTTTAGATTGAGATAGGCTGCTAAGCCTGTCACACATCATGCCTATTCTGTGAATGCAATTAGAGAGGGCTCAGCTGGAAAATTCTCTGCATCTAGATAGCTCCAGAAAGCACTTTCACTGGCCTGGTTTCTTTCATGGCAAAATAAAGAAGAGATTTTACCATTTACTTCCTTTGTTTCTTGTATTCACACGATTGCTAACATTGATTCTGAGAACAGA
>NW_016830833.1:0-1620 GCF_001698545.2 Rhinopithecus bieti
CTTCCGATCTTTTGAGATAGAGTCTCGCTCTGTCATCCAGGCTGGAGTTCAAGCAATTCTCCTGCCTCAGCCGCCCGAGTAGCTGGGATTACAGGCGCCCACTACCACACTCAGCTAATTTTTTTTGTATTTTTGCTAGAGACGGGGTTTCACCATGTTGGCCAGGCTGGTCTGGAACTCCTGACCTCAAGTGATCCGCCCTCCTCAGCCTCCCAAAGTGCTAGGATTACAGGTGTGAGCCACTGTACCCAGCCCTATTTTTCATTTTTGTAAGAGAAAAAATAGCTAATGCAGAATTGAAAAATTCCTAACCATTAAGGTTATGAGACACTAAAATAGAGTATCATCTTATGCAACTTATTCCCCAGACTGGAAGTCTGGTTAGTGACAAGAGGAGTGAATGAAATAACCTGCTAACGTTTCTTTCAGGTCAGGGACCCAAAGTTTATACTGACCCCCTCTCCCCACCTCCCTCACACCTTGACCTCTGGTCCTCTTGTCTTTGGAGGTTTTCACACCAGACACTGCAGCAGACACCCATGATAAGTACCATGACTCCAATGAGTGCCCAGGGCGTCCAGGCAGGCGTCCGCTCAACAGCCATCCTACCTGAGCAGCAACAGCAGCAGCAACAGCAGCAACAGCAGCAGCAGCAGCAGCAGCAGCAGCAGCAACAGCAACAGCAACAGCAGCAGCAGCAGTACCACATCCGGCAGCAGCAGCAGCAGCAAATCCTGCGGGTAAGGCACTAGGGAAATGGCGTCTGGGACCTGGGAGCCCGGGGAGGAGGAGAGGCACAAGTTCTTCCCACACAGTTACCAAGACTAAACAAGGCAGTGTATCAAAACACCTAGCAGAGCAGCTGGTCTCTAGTGGTGCTGGAGAAGTTAGTTTCCTACCCTCCCCCTTTTTGTTTTCTGGGAATCATAGTAGGAGAGAGTTGGACATTGTCCACTGGGTACCCTAGATTTGGTTTCTTTCTGGGCAGCTGTCTAAAAAGGGAAGGCAGTAGACCCCGAGCTCCCACCCTGCTTCCTCATCCCCTGCCCTCAGCCCTCCAGTTCTGAGTCTTAGCTTCCTCCCTCTGCTCCTTCTGAAGTATCTTTTATGTTCCTATAGCAGCAGCAGCAGCAGCAGCAACAGCAACAGCAACAGCAGCAGCAGCAGCAGCAACAGCAGCAGCAGCAACAGCAACAGCAGCAACACCAGCAGCAACAGCAGCAACAGGCGGCTCCTCCCCAACCCCAGCCCCAGTCCCAGCCCCAGGTAGCTACTGGACTAGAGCCCCAGGCTCAGGGACAACTGTCCAGGTTGTGCATGCAGCCAGTGAACTGGGTTGGGGACAGTATGGAATAGGGTAGAGGTGGGAGGCAGGGCATGGCACCCTAAAGAGGGATTGGGAGGCCAGGCGCGATGGCTCACACCCGTAATCCCAGCACTTTGGGAGGCCGAGGCGGGTGGATCACTTGAGGTCAGGAGTTTGAGACCAGCCTGGCCAACATGGTGAAACCCTGTCTCTACTAAAAATACAAAAATTAGCCAGGTGTGGTGGCATGTACCTGTAGTCCCAGCTACTCGGGAGGCTGAGACAGAGGAATCCTTGAACCTGGGAGGCAGAAG
>NW_016830834.1:0-1745 GCF_001698545.2 Rhinopithecus bieti
TCCAGGCCCCCAGCCCCTCCTCCCTCAGACCCAGGAGTCCAGGCCCTCAGCCCCTCCTCTGTCAGGCCCAGGAGTCCGAGTGCCAGTCTCTACTTTCCCTGGACCCAGGGGCCCATAGTCCTCAACTCCATCCCCAGGCGCGGACCCCTCCTACTCCAGGGCAGAGGAGTCCAGTCCTCAACTTCCTTTTCCTTCTAGCTCAGAAATGTGGGAACCCAGCCTCTCCTATTCCCAAGACACCCAAACTCCCAGCCCTTAGCCCTCCCCTCCTTCCAGACTAGCCTGGTTCTCTAGGCTTCTCCTCCTCAGACCCCGGAGTTTCAGCCCTCAGTTCCTTTCTCCCCCATAATATCAGGAAGTGGAACCTTCTCTTTAGCCCTCAGACTCAGGATGCCAGGCCTCCCCTTTCCTCCAGCAGGACTCCCACCTAGCCTGAAGGTCGGATGGATCTGAGCTTCTCCTGGCATCCCTACCTCCTCTGGCCTCCTGGGGGGCCAGCCACCCCCTGGAGGAGCACCAGGCTTCTGATTCCAAGGTTGGGTTTTCTTCCATGGCCCCAGGCTGGGCTGTTTCTAGTGGCCACCAGACAAACACTGCCCCAGGTAAGGGAGGGGCCAGGGGCAGGTGTGTACCTGGCCAGTAGGTGGCCCAGAGGGAGTAAGGTACACTTCCTGTAGTTTCTCAGGGCCGCTGATGCGAAAGGTCTCCTGGGAGCTGAAGTCCCTCTGGTGCCACAGGCCTGACAGTTTGGTTCCTGGGCTGGGCAGCTGTACCTCACCCCAGGACTTCATGGCCTAAGTCCTTCCTGCCATTTATCACCCAGATACCTGCACAGACACAATGCCTTTGTGCAACACTTTATTGGGAAAGACTTACACATGGTGACCTGTCATAGGCCAAGGGATGAGAAGAGGGTGCCAGGAGCGTTGGGGCCCTGAGGTGGCTCAGATGGAAGCTATGGGACGGTCGTCCCCAGGCCCATGCATATGCACCTCAGTTTCCCCTTTGTGAAATGGGAAGTTTATGCTTCCTTCCAAGTCTGCAATATCGGTGCAATGAGCTAAAAGTGGAGCGAAAGACACAAGGAAGAGGCTTCCCACTCCCAGGACCTGCCCCCAAGCTCTGACCCCACATTGTGGATGCAAAGAAAGGGAATTTGTCCAAAACCCACTGCCCAGGGGCCCCTTCCGTTTTGGGGAAGCGCAGTGCTCTCTGGATACCCCGAAGCTGGAGCTTCGTGGAGCCCACGAGACTCTTGTCTGGACAAAACTTTGATTTTGTAGGAGTGGAGGTGGTCCCTGGGCGGAGGGCAGGGAGGACACCCCCAGGTCTGCTTCAGTTGCAGGCAGAGTATTTACCTGGGGAAAAGGAAATTCTCTCCAGGACCCTCTCCAAGGTAAGGACTCTTTCTGGGGAGGAGACAGCGGCCTGGTTCACAGAATTCCTGGGACCAGCTGGCAGAGGGAGCGTCAGGGAGCTTACTCCTCCCGGAGCTTCTCCGGGACAAGGCTGGTGGGCTGGGATGCTGCCTTCCGCCGGCTGGGGCTGCCCCCACCCAAAGCCAGCCCCAGCCCCAGGGCTGCCAGGGCCAGGAAGTGGATACAGAAGTAGATGGAGGCCCAGTACTGAAGCGTGTCGGCCAAGGAGAGCAGCACGAAGCCCATGCACATGTAGTCATAGGCGCGCATCTTCAGGAACCACTGTACCCAGTCCCAGGCCTTCTGCCCCCTGGGCTTAGCCGCCCC
>NW_016830835.1:0-609 GCF_001698545.2 Rhinopithecus bieti
ACCCTCCTCCCTTTCGGAATTACCGACAGAACAAACTAAGTCTGCTGAGAAACATTTTCAATCTCTTCTCTTTGAAGCCTGCTACCTGGAGGCTTCATCTGCATGATAAACTTCGGTCTCCACAACCCCTTATCATCATAACCCAGACATTCCTTTCTACCGACTCCAAGTCGTCCAGTTAATAACTTCACTCTTTCAGCCAATGGGCAATCAGAAAATTGTTCCATCTACCCATAATCTGGAAGCCTCCCTTCCCCACTTCGTGCTGCCTTTCCAGACTGAACCAATGTGCATCTCACATGTATCTGACCGAGTCTCGTGTCTCCCTAAAACGTATAAAACAGACTGTGCCCCAACAACTTTGGGCACATGCTCTCAGGATCTCCTGAGGGTTGTGTCACGGACGACTGGTCACTCATATTTGGCTCAGAATAAATCTCCTCAGATAATTTATAGAATTCGACTCTTTTTTTTCATCCATAATAGCAGGGAAATCAAAATGCTCATGTGAACACTTACTAACATAGTAATGTATTTAGTGAGGCCATCTGAGGACCAGTGTTCACTGTTCATAAACCTGACCACAGAAAAGCAAGTGGTCATGGGTGC
>NW_016830836.1:0-760 GCF_001698545.2 Rhinopithecus bieti
TTGCCTCAAAATGCCTCTTTACGTTTGGCAGTGGAATCCAAATGAGGCCCCCACATTGCATTTGCTTTTTATGTCCCTGGAGTCTCTTCTTCTAACAGCGACATTTCCTTCCATCTCATTGGTTTGTTGGAGAGAAGGCCATGGTTGGTCTTGCAGAATGTCCCACATCCAGGATTTTGTTGCCAGCATCCCCAGTAGTGTCATTGAGCAGATCCTTCTGTCCCAGGTGTTTCCTATAAACTCGTGGTTAGAGGCTCGCTTGACTTGCCTTCAGGTTTTTGGCAGGACTTCCTCTGGGTGGGTGTGCTTCCATCCGTGGGGAGGCCTACCGTGCCTGGCCGCACTCTTGCAGTGATGCCAACAAGGCCAGTGGCCACGGCACACATCTCATCTGTCCACACTAACCCCATGGCCTTGCACTTTGTGGACAGAGCAGCCATGGAGAACTACTGTAAAGGGCTACTGGCAGTTCTGTCCTTTCTTCTGCCTCTTTCAGTCATGAGTCTTTCATAAAGAAATTTTCCTCCTCAGCTCATCTGGCTATCCTGAACTTTTCTTTGTCAACTACAGAGAAGGCTTTTCCCTTTATCAGTTTGCCAATTATCAGAGTAATGAATTGGTGCTCTACAAATGCGGGGGATTTGATAGCTTAATTTTTAAAAAGTAGGTATGTCTCATGGATTACTTGGAACATACACTGAGATGTATTTGTTGTTCATCTGAAATTCAGGTGGGCCAGGTGTCCTGTGTTTTCATTCAC
>NW_016830837.1:0-1352 GCF_001698545.2 Rhinopithecus bieti
ATTAAACCTTTCTTTTGATTCATCAGATTGGAAACACTCTCTTTGTAGAATATGTGAAAAGACACTTGGGAGCCCTCTGAGGCCTATAGGGAAAAACTGATATCCCCAGATAAAAGCTACAAAGAATCTTTCTGTGAAACTACTTTGTGATGTGTGGTTTCATTACATGGAGTTAAATTTTTCTTCTGATTCAGCAGGTTGGAAATACTTTTTTTGTCGAATCTGCAAAGGGACATTTTGGAGCCTGTTGAGGCCTAGGGAGAAAATCTGAATATCCCTAAATAAAAACTAGAAAGAAGCTATCTGTGGAACAGCTTTGGGATGTTTTGATTCGTCTCACAGAGTTAAACATTTCTTTTGAGTCTGCAAGTTGGAAACACTCTTCTTGTAGAATCGGTGAAGGGACTTTTGGGATCACACTGAGGCTCATGAGGAAAAATGAATATCAAATGATAAAAACTAGAAGGAAGCTATTTTTGAAATTACTTTGTGGTGTGTGGACTCATTTCAAAGAATTAAAACTTTCTTTTGAATCAGCAGGTTGGGAACATTCCTTTTACTGAATCTGCGAAGGGGCTTTTGGAGCACATTCAGGCCTATTGACAAAAGCTGAATATCTCCCCATGGAAACAAGAAAGAAGCTATCTGTGAAACTACTTTGTGATGTGTGGATTCATCTCACAGAGATAAACCTTTCTATTGATTCAGCAGATTAGAAAAACTCTTTTTGTGGAATCTGCAAAGGGACATTTTGGAGCCCTTTGTGTTCCATGGGAAAACACCGAATATCCCCAGATAAAAAATAGAAATAAGCTACCTGTGTAACTTATTTGTGATGTGTGGGTTCATCTCACAGACTTACACCTTTATTTTGATTCAGCCGGTTAAAACCCCTCTATTTGTAGAATCTGTGATGGGACATTTGGGAGCTCATTAAGGCTAATGGTGAAAAACAGAATATCCCCAGATGAAAACTAGAAAGAATATATTTGTGAAGCTGCCTTGTGTTGTATGGATTCATCTCACAGAATGAAAACTTTCTTTTCATTAGGCAGCTTGGAAATACTTTTTTTGAAGAATCTGCAAAGAGACACTTGAGAGCCCATTGAGGCCTATGAAGAAAAACCTAATTTCCCCTGTAAAATCTACAAAGAATCTATCTGTAAAACTGCTTTGTGATGTGTGGATTCATCTCACAGAAATAAGCCTTTCTTTTCATTCCACAGGTTAAAAAATCTCTTTCTGTAGAATCTGTGAAGGGACATTTGGGAGCACATTGAGTTTCATGGAAAAATTGAATATACGCATACAAAAACTAGAAAGAAGCTATCTTTGAAACTGATTTGTGATGT
>NW_016830838.1:0-852 GCF_001698545.2 Rhinopithecus bieti
CAGAGGTTTCTGCTGCTCTTTGTTCAGCTATGCCCTGCCTCCAGAGGTGCAGTCTATAGAGGCAGGCAGGCCTCAGGCCTCTTTGAGCTGCGGTGGGCTCTACCCAGTTCGAGCTTCCTGGCCACTTTACCTACTCAAGCCTCAGCAATGGCAGGTGCCACTCCTCCAGTGTTGCTGCCGCCTTGCAGTTCGATCTCAGACTGCTGTGCTAGCAATGAGTAAGGTTCCGTGGGCATGGGACCCACCAAGCCAGGCATGGGATATAATCTCCTGGTGTGCCGTTTCCTAAGACCATTGGGAAAGTGCAGTATTATGGTGGGAGTGACCTGATTTTCCAGGTGCCGTCTCTCACCACTTCCCTTGGCTAGGAACAGGAATTCCCTGACCCCTTGCATTTCCCGACTGAGGTGATGCCTCATCCTGCTTCGGCTCATGCTTGGTGGGCTGCACCCACTGTCCTGCCCCCACTGTCCAACAAGCCCCCGTGAGAAGAACCCAGTACCTCAGTTGGAAATGCAGAAATCACCCGTCCTCTTTGTCCCTCATGTGGGGAGCTGTACACTGGAGCTGTTCCTATTTGGCCATCTTGGAACCGTCCCCCGTAATTCACATTTCTTATTGTTCTGTAAGTCAACAATGTCACAGAATAATTGATATTTTTAGACTTGAAGGCCAAAATAAGTTGAAATGCCTCACACTACTTTGTTAGGTATTAAAGAAGTATTCCTGGGATCTCTTCGCTTAGTTTTTAAATTCCCCACATGAATAAAACATTATGGAGGTCATTGGTTTCAGTTTTCATCATAACACCTACTGTCATCTTAGAATTTTGGCTTCTTGTTTCTGATTCCT
>NW_016830839.1:0-1620 GCF_001698545.2 Rhinopithecus bieti
CATGGTGGGCCAGAGTGGTCTTGAAATACGCAACATTTGGGTGCAAAAACAATAGTGCCTATTCTCACTTAGGTCTGTGGGCACAGGCCTGAGGGCAGAGTCCTCACCACGGACCCCACCCTTCTCTATCTAGCACTTCAATAATCTTGATCCAAGAAATTTTTTAAACATATTTTGTCAATCAGCCAAAATATGAATCAAAAGAAGGCATAAAATAAAAGTATTTAACATTCATAATTTATATTTTAAAATTAAAACACTTCTAGAAAATGTGGTATATTTACACAGTGGCAGGCTATTCAACACTTAAAAAAAAAAAGGCAGTCTTGTTATTTGCAACAACATTGATAAACCTAAAGGATATTATGCTAAGTAAAATAAGCCAGCACAGGAAACACACACGCACACATACACACATGATCTCATGTCTATATAAAGTTAAAAAAATTCAAACTCACAGAAACAGAGAATAGAATGATGATTGCCTGCAGCTGGGGGTGGAAAGATGTTGGTCTAACGAAATGAGTCTTCCATACATCACTTACCTTAACAGATAAGTTACTCTCCTCTCAGTTTTGATTCACCAGTGAATTGAATCATATCCTCAAGAATCAAAACTGAAGAAACAGTGTATTTGTTAAAGCAATGCAGGTTGTTTACTGAAATTTCAGAGCCTTAGCACAATAATATATTTTCTGCTCACATCACCATCCCCTGTGGGGTTTTTTCTGGTTAAGAAGATTTCTTCATGATCTTTCAGGGATTATATCTTCTTTCATCCTCTTTTAGCATCCTCCTCTTTCTTCAATGAATGAATTAGAAAAAAAAGAAATGTAGTGAAGACACATTTGCTTCTTATCCACACATCACTTCCACTCACTATTAGTCAATGTGGATAGAGCTGAGAATAGCAGTTTCCTGGTAGAACAGCCATTTCTCAGCAATAAACACCACACTGAAAAAAAAAAGTATAAATCATTCGTTAAAAGCTAATGTATTTTAAGAAAAATAAGCATATACATGAATAATAAAATACTTGTGGAAAAATAAAGATTCATTTTGTTGATTTCTATTCAGCTCAGATAACATTTGACTAAAAGCTCACAACTATACAGCAGAAAAAAATTACTTGAAATAAGAATTTTGTGAATAAAGTTATTCTGTCAATAGAAGTAAACATATTATGACCTCATACTAATAGTCTCATCTATAGTTGTACAATGTTAAATGCTACTTTTTATTAAAAATTTTATTTTACATAAGTATTCAATTTATATTGCCCCCCCTTCAATATTTCTTTCTTTTTTTTTTTGAGAGGGAGTCTCGCTCTGTCGGGCAGGCTGGAGTGCAGGCACTCCAGCTCACTGCAGGTGCCACTGCAGGACTCACTGCAAGCTCCGCTTTCCAGGCTCATGCCATTCTCCTGCCTCAGCCTCCTGAGTAGCTGTGACTACAGGCGCCCGCCACCACGCCTGGCTAATTTTTTGTATTTTTAGTAGAGACAGGGTTTCACCATGTTAGGCAGGATGGTCTCAATCTCCCGACCTCATGATCTGCTCTCCTTGGCCTCCCAAGTGCTGGAATCACAGGCGTGAGCCACTGCGCCCGGCCTCCCTTCGC
>NW_016830840.1:0-1062 GCF_001698545.2 Rhinopithecus bieti
TTTCTTAACTCTTTTCGTAGTTTTCAAAGTGCTTAATAAATATTTCAACTCCCAATATGTATCTGGCTCTAATTTGCCTCTCAGCATCATCTGATTCTTAGTGTCTCCCTGCAAACTAAACCTGAGGACTTGAGAACTATCCTGACCACTTTACCTGCTTTCCATCTTTTGTCTGTCTCTCCCTGTCATACTTTTACTTATTCCTACATATTGTTCAGCTCTCATTTTGGTAGGCAGTGATTCCAGGATACTTTCTATTATCTCCACTGATGCTTTCTTGGCATTGGGCTTTTCCCTGAGATCATAGATTTTATATAATTTTTATTACTTGCACATATTCTATCTTTTGAAGTAGAATGTAAGGTATGTGGGCACAGAAAGTGTGTCCATTTTTTTTTTTCTCTGAAAATTCTGCACTTACCTCTGTTTTGTGCTAATCCCTTTGTAAATACTATTTGAATGAATGATCAATACCTTCTTAGGCGTTAGATAATGAAGACTTTAATTTAACCAACTCTATTTTCAAAGTCTCCTTAGTATTCCCCTCTATTTGTAGTACTTATAAAACTCACATACGTGTGAAGGTATCACTATGTACATGAGTTTCTAATTGGTATCTGCTTTACCCCACCCACTTCCCATCTTTCTTTCAGAGTAAGTCAACCACTCTGAATGAAGACCGTAGAATCATTTCTACTGAAAATTCAAAGCCAACAAAATAAAACCAACGAAAGCATGTTTACCTTAGGTAGGGGTTTGGCAGGTTTGCAGAGGAGTCCTCCAACAAAATCAACATTTGGTAAGAGTGGATGTGGAAACTGAAAATTCCAGGAGTTTCGAATAAGCCATATGTCGGCTTTCCCCATTGTCTCAGATAATGTAGTGGGTCTTCCTGACAAGAATAAAAAAAAGAAAAGTGGATGACACAGAATAATTACATTAGGTTATTTTCTGAAAGGAGTTAGAATAATGTAGGCAAAAATATAGGCAAAGTGTCTGTGCTTTGAAAAATATATACATATATTCATCTATAGACACAATTTAATTTTATGTATTAATTAG
>NW_016830841.1:0-1158 GCF_001698545.2 Rhinopithecus bieti
CTGAATAATTTTCTTATCTTTCCAGAGAACTAAAGGGAAGAGGTGCTATAGCTGTGGTGCCTCCTATTCTTGGCAGGAAGTGTACAGTACCCCAGGCCATTCTGACCCTAGTGCAGACAGGAGAAAAAGCACATCAACAAATCCAGCAGCAAACTTCCACTGAGGGCCTCCCTGGCCTTGTGCTAGTGGTGAAAGAGAACCAGCCTTGCTCCTGTACCTCCCATGGCTCCCTGCAGCCCCCAGGATAAAGGTCAGAGTCCTCAGGTCTGTGTTTGAGACCCTTCATGGTCTGGTCCCACCTGCATTTCCAGCCAAATCCTCCACCACAGTCCCCAGTGCAGCAGCCATGGCCACCAGACCCATCCCACCATCCTGCCTTGGCTCAGGCTGTTCCCTCTGCCTGATGCCCTCTGTCCCTTCTCTGTCATGCCTCAAGGCCTGGTGCAAATGCTTCCTGTACTCTGGAGACTGAACTGGGCCTGCTTCCACTGCCAGGGCAGAATCCATTCCACTCTACCCTCTTCTCCGAGTCCCTCTCATGCTGTGTGCCCAGGTGTGTCCCCAGCAGCTCTTGAGGGACTAGCTATTTGAGAGCTGTCTCCACACCTGGCCTAAGAAGTTTTTCAAGGACAGTGGCATCTTCTTACCCATGTTTCCATCCCCAGGACTTAGCAAATGCAAACAACAGTAGTGCTGCTGGAACAGAACAGAATAAAACTGAATGAACTGAAGCAGATGCCCAGGCTGAAGGCTCGCTGGCCCAGGGGCACAGATGACTACCCCAGGGGTAAGGAGCACTGGCTTTGGAATCAGCCCCAGGTTCAAGATTGGACTTCGCCACTGGCCAGCTCTGCAACTTTGGCCAAAAGACTTAGCCTCTCTGGTTCTCAATAAACCAGGTTGGTAATATCGACCTAGTAGGTGAGTGGTGAAGATTGGATGAGTTCATACATATAGGGGTTGCAGTGCATGCCTGGCACCTGGTGAGCCCTCAGTAAATGGTAGGGATTACTATTACTTTTATTTGCAGAGATGGCATGTACAGTGTATAGACATCAGGAGCTGGTGTAGACTTGGAATGTACCATCCAATCACTTGGATAACCCAGGTGCAATATCATCAGTACTTTCCAATTGTACAGCAATGGACCTGGCTGGG
>NW_016830842.1:0-4121 GCF_001698545.2 Rhinopithecus bieti
AATAGCCAGGGTTCTCAATCTTTGTGCAGCACTAAAGTATTTTAAGATCTTTGTTAGTTTAGTCTCAATGTTGTAATTCAATCTACACAAACAACAAGGCTATCTGCTGGAGAAAAGGCTGAATCTAACAGCAATGCCACCAGCATGCTCTTTTCCCAGAAGAACTCTACGCTGGCCATTGGAGCTTCTCCAGGTATATAAGAGCCTTTGGGTTGGTAGCCTCACTGGTATTTGTATACATTAAAACCTTGACCTATATATCCTCTCCCTTACTTGAATGTTTGACTTTGGGGCAAATATTTGGATTGTTAGGGGACTATATGCCTTACACACTCTCCTAGGCAATAGGAGGAGACTGTATTAACTCACTCACTGAGCTTTCGTAGTAATATAAACCATATTAGGCTTGTCATTTAGTCAGTGATGGGTATAAGTATGTGGCTTCTATTACTCATACCATCCTCTGACAAATTCATCCTTATTTCTCTATCGAATTTCACCATAAGGTGCAGAAGAAGGTCTTTCCCATCTGTAAAGGATGTTCAGGGCCAGGCACGATGGCTCACACCTGTAATCCCAGCACTTTGGGGCCTAGGTAGGTGGATCACTTGAGGTCAGGAGTTCGAGACCAGCCTGGCCAACATGGGGAAACCCCGTCTCTACCAAAATGCAAAATTAGCCCAGCATGGTGGTGCATGCATGTAGTCTCAGCTACTCAGGAGGCTGAGGCATGAGAATCCTTTGAACCTGGGAGACGGAGGTTGCAGTGAGCCAAGATGTTGCCTCTGCACTCCAGCCTGGGTGACAGAATGATACTCTGTCAAACAACAACAAAAGACATACAGGAGAGATATTTTATAGAGAGGAAGACACTCCCTAGTACCTATAAGTCAGCTCAAGGAGGTGCTCACACCTTTCCTAATGCTAGAAAAGCCCTACTCAGAGACCTTCAGTATTTTCTCACCTCCTGTCAACCTGCCTTATACTTCCCATATCTTCATGTGGGAGGCATCCCTGTGGAGTTTGCTTAGCACTTGGCCCTGCTTTGTTTGAAACCTTAAGAGCTCTTAAAGTTGCCTCATGTTCTCCGATGAGAAGATGAAGTTGGTAAAAGAATGGTGAAAGGCAGGGATCTTGATGAGAGGCCCCTGACTACCCCTTTAGTGATTGGCATTCTTCATTTCCCATCTCATTCCATGTCTGTGGAAGCCCTGTGGCCTTCCCTTGAGATGCTACAAATTGAACTGCAGCCTGTTATTGGGAAAGTAAGTCTCTTCCCAGTAAAGGAAGAAGGCACTCAAGAAGAAGCAAAATCTGTGGGAAAACATATGGTTTCCCACAGCGCAACTAAAGGAATGGGTGAATCTCCTAGCTTTCAGCTGGTCATCTATCCTCATTACAGTACAGGAGTGGGAAGACAGTGGCCCCAAGGACTAGATCAGAACTGAGAAGGTGGTTCCCATATCCAATAACTCAATATTTTTACCCACCATGTCAAGAGTTACCTGAGGCTCTTCTGTAGATATGGTAAGGTGTCTGGTGGAAGCTTTGGGGGACCTTGGGCCCTGTCAGTCCTCTGTTCTCTTCACCAACAGGGGTCCAGGGAGCTCAGACTCTCTTTGGAGCCTGAGGCAGTCTTTCCTGCAGTGGCCCTCTTGCTGACAAAAGGCACAGTGATTCCGGCCCAGGGGCTGATGAGCTGGCTTTTGTCGGGGCATCCCAAAGCCACTCTTGCACCACTTTCCCAGGATGGGTAGCTCAGAAGCAGTAGGAGGCTGAAAGCAGCTGCTAACAATTGCAATGTTTGGCTATTTCTTTGAGTTTTCTCTTCCTCTGCCCTGTCCCTATTGTTGTAAACTCCAAAGGCCACGTTTAAGAGTTGGCTCCTGGAGTTTGGGGTCCTATTCCTGCCTTTTGTAACTTCCTCCTAATGTCAAGGGTAGATTGAGTAATAAAATGCATGCCCAGAAGAGCCCGCCCTTCCGGGGTGTCTAGGTCTACGTTAGTATATTTCCTGAGTGCCTCAACCAAGCAGCTCTAAAACAGAATGGAGTTTCATCCTTCCACTGAGTTACTTCTCTATCCTTGTCATAATTAACTAGCTTAATCACACACCTTTTCATACTTTCTATTAAACAAGTTAGCATGTGATTTCTACATTCAAGTTCTTGGGAACCCTTCTGATAATCCCACTGAGGGTCTCTATGTGGAAGTGCATCTCCTCCTACATAAATGGCATGGCCTTGGATATGAGCAGCTACTCTATCTGTACAGTCACAGGCCAGTACCCAGAATCCTTCCCTTCTCCTCTATAGTACAGCAAGTGGATAATAATATGTGAAAGTTGTGTCAAGTTAAAGGACACGATCAACCTAACAAACTCCTCTATAAACTTCCTTGGAGCCTTCAAAAACCAGCCAAATTTCTCCTTGAATAAAGCCAATTTGGACATAGGAAATGGCACATATACTGTGATTGTTCCCCTATCTCTGCTAGCTACCTCCCACAATGGACACAGATTCGATTTCAGGGGCTGATAGAGAGTTCCACTCCTGGTGGTACTGGTTGGGCTTACTTCCCTTGAGCAGTGGGGGGTATAGGCTGGAGCTAGCTGAATAAAAGGGAGGGGTTCCTGATGACACTGGGGTGGAGGGGTGGAATCATGCACTGGAGAACTGGCAGGACCCCTCTCAGAACTAGGGGACTGAGAAGACCCTGGGGAGGGCATGGGTCTTCCAGGGGGTGCCACTAGGAAGTGAGCATCGGGGATATCCCACGCAGTTTCTTAGTGCGTGACATGAGCCAGACACATCCTGCGGTTGGAAGTAACACGAGCCAGACACATCCTGCAGATGACTCTTACGTCAGAATCCTGGTAGGGGTCCATAAAAGCCTGTACATAAGGAAATTCTCCCCACTTTCCTTCCTTTTTACTGAATAAGTCCAATTGTAAAATAGTACTATAATGTAAAGAACCAGTTTCAGGCCAAATTTCTTGTTTTCCCAAGAAAATGTGTTTTCTTTTCTTTGAGCCATCTAATTTGAATTTGCTCCAATTGCTTTAAAGACACCCTAGTGGGGAGTCCTTTGGGATGCTTGCCATTGTCCCCACGTCTAACAAGGATCTCTACTACACCCAGAAGGTTTTCTAAGTCTAGCAAAACTCCAGTTACTTTTCCTTTCAAATTCCTACCTCCTGCAGAGAAGATGTAAGTTCAGGTAGCAAAGTGTTATGAAAGTAACAGTCCTGTGCAGCACGGGGCACTCAGGGCTCCGACGCTCAAAACCCACCAGCTCCTGAAGCTTCGGGGAGCCAGAGAGAGTCAGCCATGAGAATCTCACACACGGGCACTCAGTTCCTGGAAAGCCTGTATAAGATGCAGGATCCCGAAGCCAGACTGGGGGTCCCTAGGGTCTTGGCTTTGGGTTAGGCGTGGAACCATAAATGAGGGTTCACCCTGTCTGCCTGTGTTTCCTGGCGTCTTTTTCACTCAAATTTTGACAAGCAGTCGCATTTCTTATATTGGAAACTCTAGTAGTTAAAAACAGCAGACGTTAACATTTTCAGGAATACGTCTTGTGCCGGGAACTGGGAGGGTTTGTGTAGTGTAGTGAGTACATGTTCGCTTCACGTGTCAAAGGTCCCCGGTTTGAAATCGGGCAGCAACACCTTGGCTGTTCTGAAGGCTGGAAATACGTAGGTGATTCTAAAGAAACATGAAAGGAATGCCATTACTAATCAACAAATCTGCTCCCAGCAAACCACACCTTGGTCCTGCTAGTCAGAGTGGTGAGGAGGGAAGGGCATATTTGTCAGCGGGCCATCATTTCAGCAGGGGAGGTTGAGGGTAACACAGCAATGTAGAGTTTTAGATCAGGAAATCTCACAACGTTCTCTTCATTCTCTTCTAACGCCTGAATTTCTCCATGGGCTGACAGTGAATAAGTGATTACATCTCTGACAGCTCAGGAGTTACTTCCTGGGGGTCCTGCTTGGCTGCCCTCCATCTCAGAGCACGGCTGTGGAACAGGTTGGTTTGCCTGAGAAAACCAATCTGAAGCTGCATCTGGACCTCAAGCCAAGGGTGTGGAGTCAATATTCCATATTCACACCAATTAAG
>NW_016830843.1:0-1393 GCF_001698545.2 Rhinopithecus bieti
CAGCAATGCTATTACTGGGTATATACCCAAAGGAATATAAAGCATTCTGTTATAAAGATACATGCATGCATATATTCACTGTTCACAATAACAAAGGCATGGAATTAACCCAAATGCCCATCAGTGATAGACTGGATAAAGGAAATGTGCTACATATACACCATAGAATACCGTGCAGCCATAAAAAGGAATGAGATCATGTCTTTTTCAGGGACATGGATGAAGCTAGAAGCCATTGTCTTCAGCAAACTAACACAGGAACAGAAAACCACATACCACATGTTTTCACTTATAAGTGGGAGCTGAGCAATAAGATTACATGGACACAGGGAGTAGAACAAGAGTCACTGGGGCCTGTTGGGGGAGGATGGTGAAGGAGAACATTAGGGAAAAGAGCTAATGCATGCTGGGCTTAATCTAGGTGATGGGGTGGTAGGTGCTGCAAACCACCATGGCACACGTTTACCTATGTAACAAACCTGCACATCCTGCACATGTACTCCAGAATTAAAAAAAAAAAATTTAAAAAACACCTAGGAACACAGCTAAACAAAGAGATGGAAGCACTCTATAAGCAGAACTGCAAAACACTGCTCAAAGAAATCAGAGATGACATAAACAAATGGAAAAACATTCCATGCTCATAGATAGGAAGATTCAATATCATTAAAATCGCCATACTGCCCAAAGCAATTTATAGATTCAATGTTATCCTATTAAATTACCATTGACATTCTTCAAGAATTAGAAAAACTATTTTAAAATTCATATGGAACCAAAAAAGAGCCCGAATAGCCAAAGCAATCCTAAGCAAAAAGAGCAAAGCTGAAGACATCATGCTACCCAACTTCAAAGTATGCTACAGGGCTACCATAATTGAAACAGCATGGTATTGGTACCAAAACAGACACATAGACCAAAGGAACAGAATAGAGAAACCAGAAATAAGACCTCACACCTACAATTATCTGATCTTCGATAAACCTGAAAAAACAAGCAATGGGAAAACAATTTTCTGCTCAATAAGTGATGCTGGGGTAACTGGCTAGCCATATGCAGAAGATTGAAACTGGAATGCTTCCTTACACCTCAAGGTGGATTAAAGACTTAAATGTAAGAACCAAAACTATAAAACCCTGGAAGAAAACCTAGGTAATATCATTCTGGAAATAGAAATTGGCAAAAATTTCATGTTGAAAATGCCAAAAGCAATTTCATCAAAAGCAAACATTGACAAATGGAATCTAATTAAACTAAACAGCTTCCAGACAGCAAAAGAAACTATTGACAGAGAGAACAGACAACATATAGAATGGGAGAAAATGTTTGCAAACTAGGCATCTGACTAAGGTCTAATATCCAGGATCTATAAGGAACTTAAACAGATTTACAA
>NW_016830844.1:0-760 GCF_001698545.2 Rhinopithecus bieti
CAGAGTTCCAACCTTCCGTTCTCGGAACAGTTTGCTAACACTGTTGTCGTGTATTTTGCAAAGTTATATTTGGTAGCTCATTGAGGGCTATGGTGAAAAAGAAATATCCTCACATAATAACTAAAGAGAAGCTTTCTTGGATCGCATTGAGGTCTCCGCAGATAAAGGAAATTTCATCCGTTCAAAACGTGAAAGAAGCTTTCTGAGAAACTCCTTTCTGGTCTGTGAGTTCATCTCACAGTCTTATAACTTAGACTCCAGGACGCAGTTTGCGAACACTCTTTTCATGGATCGTGTAAAGTGATATTTGGGAGCCCATAGGGGCCCATGGTGAAAAAGGAAATATCCTCACATAATAACTAGAGAGAAGCTTTCTGAGAGATTCCTTTCTGATGTGTGGCTTCATAACACAGAGTTCCACCCTTCCCTTCTTGGAACAGTTTGCTAACACTGTTGTCGTGGATTCTGCAAATTTATATTTGGGAGCTCATTGAGCGCTATGGTGAAAAGGAAATATCCTCAGGTAAAACAGGAAAGAAGCCTTCTGAGAAACTGCACTGCCATGAGAGAAAGCAACTCACAGAGTTACACGTTTCTCTTCTGTGATCAGTTTGTTAACACAGTTTTCTGGAAATCTACAATTAGATACTTTGAAGCACAATGAACCTTACGGTGACAAAGGAAATATCCACAGATGAAAACTAGAACGAAACATTCTTGGAAATTTCTTGTTGATGTGTGAATTCATCTCACCGAGTTA
>NW_016830845.1:0-852 GCF_001698545.2 Rhinopithecus bieti
TCAGAAAGCTTCTCTCTAATTTTTATGTGACGATGCTTCCTTTTTCACCCTGGGCCCCTATGGCCTCCCAAATACCACTTTGCAGAATCCACGACAACTGTGTTAGCAAACTGTTCCAAGAAGGGAAGTGTGGAACTCTGTGTGAGGAAGTCACACTTCAGAAAGCAATCTCTCAGAAAGCTTCTCTCTATTTGTTATGTGAGGATATTTCCTTTTTCACCATGGGCCCCTATTTGCTTCCAAATATCACTTTGCTGTTTCCACAAAAAGAGTGTTAGCAAACTGTTTCCTGAGGTCTAAGTTGTACATCTGTGAGGTGAACTCACTGATCAGAAAGAATATTCCCAGAAAGCTTGTTTCACGTTTTGAACTGATGAAATTTCCTTTATCAGCGTAGGCCTCAATGCGATCCAAAGAAGCCCTTCTCAGGTTTCTCAAAGAGAGTGTTAATGGACTGCTCCACGAAACATAAGTGTAACTCTGTGAGATGAATTCACACATCACCAAGAAGTCTCTCAGAAAGCTTCTTTCTAGTTGTCTTCAGAGGATATTTCCTTTGTCACCATAAGCTTCATTGCGCTATGAAGTATCTAATTGCAGATTTCCAGAAAACTGTGGTAACAAACTGATCACTGAAGAGAAACGTGTAACTCTGTGAATTGCATTCACACATGGCAATGCAGTTTCTCAGAAGGATTCTTTCCAATTTCAATCTGAGGATATGTCCTTTTTCACCATATCCCTCAATGAGCTCCCAAATATCACTTTGCAGAATCCACGACAACAGTGTTAGCAAACTGTTCCAAGAAGGGAAGGGTGGAACTCTGTGTGACGAAGTCACACATCAGAAAG
>NW_016830846.1:0-852 GCF_001698545.2 Rhinopithecus bieti
AACTCTGTGAGATGAATTCACACATCAACAAGTAGTTTCTAAGAAAGCTTCTTTCTAGTTTTCCTCTGAGGATATTTCCTTTTTCACCGTAAGCATCATTGCGCTAAGAAGTATCTAATTGCAGATTTCCAGAAAACTGTGTTAACAAACTGATCACTGAAGAGAAACGTGTAACTCTGTGAGTTGCATTCACACATGGCAATGCAGTTTCTCAGAAGGCTTCTTTTCAGTTTTAATCTGAGGATATATCCTTTTTCACCATAGCCCTCAATAAGATCTGAAATATCACTTTGCAGAATCCACGATAATAGTGTTATCAAACTGTTCCAGGAAGGGAAGGGTGGAGGTCTGTGTGATGAAGTCACACATCAGAAAGAAATCTCTCAGAATGCTTCTTTCTTGTTTGTATGTGAGGATATTTCCTTTTTCACCATGGGACCCTATGGGCTCCTAAATATCATTTTGCAGTTTCCACGAAAAGAGTGTTAGCAAACTGCTTCCTGAGGGCTAAGTTGTAAGTCTGTGAGATGAAGTCACTGATCACAAAGAAGTTTCTCCCAAAGCTTCTTTCACGTTTTGAACTGATGAAATTTCCTTTATCAGCGTAGGCCTCAATGCGATCCAAAGAAGCCCTTCTCAGGTTCCTCAAGACAGTGTTAATGGACTGCTCCACGAAACATAAGTGTAACTCTGTGAGATGAATTCATACATCAACAAGTAGTTTCTAAGAAAGCTTCTTTCTAGTTTTCCTCTGAGGATATTTCCTTTTTCACCGTAAGCATCATTGCGCTAAGATGTATCTAATTACAGATTTCGAGAAAACTGTGTTAACAACTGATCACTGAAGAGAAA
>NW_016830847.1:0-1619 GCF_001698545.2 Rhinopithecus bieti
CCTGGATTCAATTGATTCTCCTGCCTCAGCCTCCCAAGTAACTGGGACTACAGGTGCCCGTCACCACACCCAGCTAATTTTTGTATTTTTAGTAGAGATGGGATTTCACTATGTTGGCCAGGCTGGTCTTGAACTCCTGACCTCATGATCCGCCTACCTCAGCCTCCCAAAGTGCTGGGAGTATAGGCATGAGCCACCACACCCGGCTATTAACCTAATTTAGTAGGTATCTAAAGATACTTCCTAAAGCTGAAATTAGCTTTTGTTATAGGATCTTGAAAACTTTATGATTTATATTTGGTTCACATCTCCTCTTTAGATACGTGTACACTGAGTGGCTCTACCTAGATATTAGTATATATATATATATCTTATGCTACAATATGAATGTCTGCATCCCCCCAGAATTCATATGCTGAAATCCTAACCCTCAATGCCATGATATTAGGAGATGGGGCCTTTGATAGATGATTAGGTCATGAAGGCAGAACCCTCATGAATGGGATTAGTGCCCTCACAAAAGAGGCCCAAGAAGGACCCCTCACCCCTTTCACTATGTGAGGACACTGTGAAAATATGGTATCTATGAATGAGAAGTTTGGCCCTCATCAGACATCAAATCTGCTGGCACCTTGATTTTGGACTTTTCAGCCTCCAGAACTGTGAGAAATAGATCTCTGTTGTTTATAAGCCACTCTTTTTATGGTATTTTGTTATAGTGGCCCAAATGGGCTAAGGTCGCTGGCTTTCAACAATAATTACTACATATGTACCTTGTTAACATTTCTCTAGAACTTAAAAAAATAGCAACACATTTTGGATTACCTGGATAAGCACCGCAGTGTGCTCATCACCACAGCTGATATAAATCACACCTAGATTCTTCAGTGCACCAATTGAGAGAGGCTTGTTGCTTTGCACTGTTGAAAGAAAGCAGCATCTCTAGAGTATAAGAAACAGACTCAGATTTCATGACTATTTACATTTTAATATCTTTTTATTTTTTTATGTAACAGACATATTTTATTATTCTTATAATTCACTAACACACTTTTCAGATTTCATGAGTATTTATATTTTTAATATCTTTTATATTTTCATGTAAGGGGTATCTTTTATATCTTTTATTATTTTTATAATTCATTAACATAATTTTAAAAGTAAACAATCCGAAGTATAAGACAGAGGAAAAACCCTACCTTGGGAAAGAAAAAAATAAGTGCTCCTTTAACATTTATTTCTGGAAGCTATCTCATCTTCTGGAATGCCCGAGGCTATTGACCTAGAAAGCTAAGCTTCAAGACCCTCATGCCTAATACTACTGCCATTGTGGTGTATTCATTTGTCAACCTAAAATAACAACAGAGAGGCTCTCAAAGAACAAGTTTATTTGGGAATGAGTGATGGGATTACAATCCAGGATATGCATGTCATAGCAGGCCATGGGCATATCTGGGAAGGTTGAGGCAAGGGGGAACTTCTAAAGGCAAAAAGAAAAAGTACACGAAGCTTATTTTGAAACAGAAGTTCATTGATTACAAGGACTTATTGCAGGCAGTGACACGTGCACTGGCCATTGCTAGGAGAGGGTCTTCACAGAAGCTACCCTGACTGCAAGG
>NW_016830848.1:0-1161 GCF_001698545.2 Rhinopithecus bieti
CGTTGGCGGCTACTTCTGGTGTAACCAAACTTTATCTAAAATTCTTAACTCCCACCTCCATCACCCCATCCCTTTGCGTCCCGGTGTCTTTAGTGCCTAGCTTAACCCTATATAGCGAAGAGGAATTGTCCGAACTAGCTTCCCAGCTTACCACTCCCAGCAATAAAATCCAAAAGTGGGCCATTTTCTTCCCTTAGTCATCGGGGTTTCCCTAGCATCCTCCCTAATAGCCTCAGGACTTGGGACAGGGGCACTCACCCACTCAATTCAGTCCACATGGGCTCTCTCCACTCAGGTCCAGGAAGCCATAGAGGCTTCAGCTGAAAGCCTGGCCTCTTTACAGCGTCAGATTACCTCAGTGGCCCAGGTAGCAGCACAAAATAGGCGAGCATTAGATCTTCTTACTGCTGAAAAAGGAGGAACATGCCTCTTCCTAGGAGAAGAATGTTGCTATTATATAAATGAGTCAGGCCTGGTTGACACCAACGTCCAAACTTTAAACAAAATCAAAAAGGAGCTTCAACAAACTTAATGCCCCCTTAACTCCCGGACCACCAGTATGGCTGCTGCCGGAAGTACAGCAGCTACTTCCATTCCTAATTCCCATACTTATCCTCTGCCTTATGTTTTGCTCCCATTTTTATAAAATTTCTCTGAGCCAGGGTCCAAGAAATCACCCGAGTCACCTTCAATCAAATGCTCCTGTATCCCTATACCCAACTGCCAACCTCAGACCCTAACTATGCCCCTTAACAGCAGGAAGCAGCCAGACAGACAACGGTGCCCTAAATTCTTATAATCAATAAGAGGTTGGACTGTTTGGGTGAGGGAGAAAGGACAAGATGGAGGAAGGTGAACAAGAAGGCACAATCCATGTTGCTTCCGGGTTCTTCCTCACCAACTTTCCCACGCACGGGAAAATGCAGCCTGCGCCTGGGAACATGCAGATCAACCGAGCATGCGCCAGGTGATGTCAATCCGAAGAGATTGAAACTTACCCGGCCACGCCTATGGAGATGCCCCTATAACGCCCTTATCCCACCCACTGTCCTCCCCCTTCCAGTACCAATGCATAAAAGTCCCCCACCGGCAGGAGCCGGTGTGACTTCTTCGGCCCCTGCATTCGTGGACTGGAGAACCTCATCCGAGAGCGCCGGTGTG
>NW_016830849.1:0-251 GCF_001698545.2 Rhinopithecus bieti
CCGTAGCCCTCAGTGAGCTCCCAGATATCACTTTGCAGAATCCACAACAACTGTGTTAGCAAACTGTTCCAAGAAGGGAAGGGTGGAACTCTGTGTGATGAAGTCACACATCAGAAAGCAATCTCTCAGAAAGTTTTTCTCTCGTTATTTTCTGAGGATGTTTCCTTTTTCACCATGGGCCCCAAGGGATCCCAAATATCACTTTGCAGATTCCACGAAAAGAGTGTTAGCAAGCTGCTTCCTGAGGACTA
>NW_016830850.1:0-760 GCF_001698545.2 Rhinopithecus bieti
AAGCAGTTTCTCAGAAAGCTACTTTCCAATTTTATATGACTATATTTCCTATTTCACTATAAGCCCAAAGATGATCTCAAATATCCATTTGTGAATCCATCCACGAGGGAACTTCCAAGCTGCGTAATGCAAACTAACCTTCAACTATGTGAGATGAAAAAACATAGCAAAAATCAGATTCACAGAAAGCTTCTTTGCAGTTTTTATCTGAACATATTTCCTTTTCCCCATAGTCTGGAATGTGCTCCCGAAGGTCCCTTCGTGGATCTGTTCATGACAGTTTCCAACTGCGTAATGTAAAGAAAGCTTTATCTATGTGAGATGATTACACATATCACAGAGTAGTTTCCTAGAAAGCTTCTTTCCAGTTTTGTTCTGAGGCTATTTCCCTTTTCACCATCGGCATCAACATGCTCCCGAATGTCACTTGGTACCTGTTTCTCCAAAAGGGTTTCTCAGATGTTGTATGAGAAGGGAGGAATAACAGTGTGACTGGAATGCACATGTCACAAAGCAGTTCCTCGGAAAGCTTCTCTCCAGCTTCGCTCTGAACATATTTCCTTTTTCACCATCAGCCTCAAAGTGCTCCCGAATATCCCATCACATGCTAAACACACACAGGGCTAGAAAACTGCTCAATGAAAAGAGAGTTTTATCTGAGTGAGAGGAATTAAGATGACACAGAGCAGTTTCACAGAAAGCTTCCTTCTGTATTTTCCTTGAGGATATTTCTTTCTCCATATTCTAAGGATCCTTCCCA
>NW_016830851.1:0-1342 GCF_001698545.2 Rhinopithecus bieti
GTATAGTTTTTGAGCCTTTAAGAAGACCTTGAATGTTTCACCCCTAATATATGCAATGGTTTCTAGAGAAAAATTACAACCTCAAAGACCAGTGCCAGAGATATAAGAAGTGAGTGAAGTCACAGGGTGTAACAAGTACTGGCACATATATATTTGTGTGTTAAACACATAGGAATATTGTTCCCTTTCACAGAAAAAAATATCCTCTCTAACAATTTCCTTAAAGTATATGATCTTTTAGGTCTATATTTCAGTTCTACTTTTGAAAGATACACCTGTTGTAACCTATCATATAGTGTGTGTGTGTGTGTGTAGAAATAAAAAGAGAGCAACCAAAAGAGATTTTCTTCTCTTTCCCCCTGGGAAAATCCATAGTATAAGACATTATATTTTTTAAAAGGCTGGTATCTCCCATCAGTGATAGGAGATAATAAGGAATAAATAAACTGAAACGTGCATGCTCTAGAACTTGTAAAGGGGAGCGGGCTATTCACCTCCCGTCTTTTGTCATGTAGGTGCACCCAATATTCTCAGATTTTTCAAGAACACCAAAAAATCCAAATTTTTGTATGACAGCAGATTTTTAAGTGTTTAAGAAATCAAATAACAACACACACACACACACACACACACAAAATCCACACAAGATTATCCTCAGGCACTGCCCCCTACGTCCATGTAATTCAATACAAAGTAAGAAAGACTGATGAATGGTTACAATAACGCTCTTCTGCGTGCAGCCGGGGCAAATTCAAGGAGATCTGTGAACGTCCAAATGGCTCCTGTCGGGACTTTAGCCTCAAAACAGAAATCCATGTTGGGAGATGTTTAAATAGCCGACCCTGCTGCCTGCCTCTGGGGCATCAACCAAGAATTGAGAGCACTACACCCAAAAAGGACTGAAGCCTGTTGTTTTCTGGATGTTTTGTGTTCTTTTTCTCTCTCCCTCTCCCTGTCTCCCTTTCCTTCTCTCCCCTTTTCTCACAGGGATTTTTATTGAATCCTCAATAAAGAATAAAGCAAAACCAACAAGCACAAAACCTCTTTTAAAAGTTTATATTACCAGCTGGGCACGGTGACTAACACCTGTAATCCCAGCACTTTGGGAGACCAAGGTGGGCCGATCATGAGGTCAGTAGATCAAGACCATTCTGGCCAACATGGTGAAACCCTGTCTCTTCTAAAAATACAAAAATTTACCCAGGCATCGTGGCAGGCTCTTGTAATCCCAGCTATTCAGGAGGCTGAAGCAGGACAATCGCTTGAACCCACGAGGTGCAGGCTGCAGTGAGCCAAGATCACAACACTGCACTCCAGCCTGGGCGACAGAGAAAGACTCTGT
>NW_016830852.1:0-2170 GCF_001698545.2 Rhinopithecus bieti
GATCTCATTGTTCAATTCCCACCTATCAGTGAAAACATGTGGTGTTCGGTTTTCCGTTCTTGCGATAGTTTGCTAAGAATGATGGTTTCCAGCTGCATCCATGTCCCTACAAAGGACACAAATTCATCCTTTTTTATGGCTGCATAGCATTCCATGGTGTATGTGTGCCACATTTTCTTAATCCAGTCTGTCACTGATGGACATTTGGGTTGATTCCAAGTCTTTGCTATTGTGAATAGTGCCGCAATAAACATATGTGTGCATGTGTCTTTATAGCAGCATGATTTATAATCCTTTGGGTATATACCCAGTAATGGGATGGCTGGGTCATATGGTATTTCTAGTTCTAGATCCTTGAGGAATCGCCATGCTGTTTTCCACAATGGTTGAACCAGTTTACAATCCCACCAACAGTGTAAAAGTGTTCCTATTTCTCCACATCCTCTCCAGCACCTGTTGTTTCCTGACTTTTTAATGATAAAGAATTTTCAAAACCTAAAAGTAAAAAACAAAAACAATTCAATTAGAAAATAGGCAAGAGACATGAGCAGACATTTCACCAAAGAGGATATATAGATGTTAAGTAAGCATGAGAAATAACAACAGAGAAAATGTAAAGTAAAACCACAAGGAGACTAACAACATTAACAGAATGGCTAAAGTCATAAGCAGTGGCAACACTAAATGCTGGCAAGAATGTGGAGACACTGGATCACTCATCCATTGCTGGTGGGAATATAAAGTTGTACAGCCACTTTGCAAAAAACTTGGATTGTTTCTATAATGAAACATACAATTATCATATGACTCAGCAATTGCACTCTTTGGCATTTATCCCAGGGAAATAAGAACTTATGCTTGCACCAAAAAAAAAAAAACGATACACAGATGTTCAGAGCAGTTATATTTATAATAGTCAGAAGCTTTCTTCAGCAGGTGAATGATGAAACAATACATAGTACATCCATAATATGGAATGTTACTCAGAAAAAAATAAATAAAAAGTAACAAACTGTTGATACATGCAGGCCTCTCAAGATGTCAAAACATCATATGTTACAGAAAATACAAAACATAGTTAATATACATGGGCATAGGTTTAAATAGTGTGTGTTACTGATTTCTTAACTGAGTTATATTTCTCAAGACTGCATTAAATGAAAATAATGTTAGTCACCTCAGATGAATTTAATTGTACCATATTGTGGTTGTTTTGTGACTTTTTTTTATTACACTTCAAGCAATGGGATACATATGCAGAACGTGCAGGTTTGTTACATAGGTATACATGTGCCATGGTGGTTTGCTGCACCCATCAACCTATCATCTACATTAGGTATTTCTTCTAATGCTATCGCTCCCCTTTCCCCTAACACCTGACAGGCCCCAGTATGTGATGCTCCCCTCCCTGTGTCCATGTGTTCTCATCGCCCAACTCCCAATTATCAGTGAGAAGATGTGGTGTTTGGTTTTCTGTTCCTGTGTTAGTTTGCTGAGAATGATGGTTTCCAGCTTCATCCATGTCCCTGCAAAGGACATGAACTCATCCTTTTCTATGGCTGCATAGTATTCCATGGTGTATATGTGCCACATTTTCTTTATCCAGTCTGTCATTGATGGGTTTTGGGTTGGTTCCAAGTCTTTGCTATTGTGAATAGTGCTGCAGTAAACATACGTGTGCATGTGTCTTTATAGTAGAATGATCTATAATTATTTGGATATATACTCAGTAATGAGATTGCTGGGTCAAATGAAGTTTCTGGTTTTAGATCCTTGAGGAATCGCCACACTGTCTTCCACAATGGTTGAACCAATTTACACTGCCATCGACAGTGTGAAAGCATTCCTATTTCTCCACATCCTCCCCAGCATCTGTTGTTTCCTGACATTTTAATGATCACCATTCTAACTGGCATAAGATGGTATCTCATTGGGGTTTTATTTGCATTTACTTAATGACCAGGGATGATGACCTTTTTTTCATATGTTTGTTGGCTGCATAAATGTCTTCTTTTGAGAAGTGTCTGTTCATATCCTTTACCCACTTTTGATGGGGTTGTTTTCTTGTAAATTTGTTTAAGTTTCTTGTAGATTCTGGATATTAGCCTTTTATGAGATGGATAGACGGCAAAATTTTCTCCCATTCTGTAGGTTGCCTGTTCACGCTGGT
>NW_016830853.1:0-852 GCF_001698545.2 Rhinopithecus bieti
TAATCAGAAGGCTTCTTTCCAGTTTTAATCTAAGGATATTTCCTTTCTCACCATAGCGCAAAATGAGCTCCCAAATATCACTTTGCAGAATCCACGACAACAGTGATAGCATACTGTTTCAAGAAGGGAAGGGTGGAACTCTGTGTGATGAAGTCACATATCAGAAAGCAATCTCTCAGAAAGCTTCTCTATGGTTCTTATGTGAGGATACTTCTTTTTTCACCATGGGCCCCTATGGGCTCCCAAATATCACTTTGCAGTTTCCACGAAAAGAGAGGTAGTAAACTGCTTCCTGAGGTCTAAGTTGTTAGTCTGTGAGATGAACTCACTGATCAGAAAGAAGTTTCTGAAAAAGCTTCTTTCATGATTTGAACTAATGAAATTTCCTTTATCAGCGTAAGCCTCAATGCGATCCAAGGAAGCCTTTCTCAGCTTCCTCAAAGACAGTGTTAATGGACTGCTCCACGAAACATAAGTGTAACTCTGTGAGATGAATTCACACATCACCAAGAATTTCTAAGAAAGCTTCTTTCTAGTTTTCATCTGAGGATATTTCCTTTGTCACCGTAAGCTTCATTGCGCTATGAAGTATGTCATTGCAGATTTCCAGAAACCTGTGTTAACAAACTGATAACTGAAGAAAAACGTGTAACTCTGTGAGTTGCATTCACACATGGCAATGCAGTTTCTCAAAAGGATTTTTTCCAGTTTTAATCTGAGGATACTTCCTTTTTCACCGTAGCCCTCAATGAGGTCCCATATATCACTTCGGAGAATCCACGACAGCAGTGTTAGCAAACTGTTAAAAGAAGTAAAGGGTGAAACTCTGTTTGATGAAGTCACACATCAGAA
>NW_016830854.1:0-1299 GCF_001698545.2 Rhinopithecus bieti
GGAGTCTCGCTCTGTTGCCCAGGCTGGAATGCAATGGAGCGATCTTGGCTCACTACAACCTCTGCCTCCCACGTCCAAGCAATTCTCCTGCCTCAGCCTCCCGAGTAGTTGGGACTATAGGCGGGCACAATAACACCTGGCTGATTTTTGTATTTTTGGTATAGACGGGGTTTCACCATGGTGGCCAGGCTGGTCTCAAACTCCTGACCTCAGGTGATCCACCCGCTTCAGCTTCCCAAAGTGCTGGGATTACAGACTTGAGCCACTGCACCTGGCCGGTACCACACTCTTTTAAACTACCATAATGAGAATTTGCTTATTACCATGAGGGTGGGACCAAGCCATTCATTGGGAATCCCCCGACATTACCCAAACACCTCCCACTAGGCCCTATCTCCAACATTAAGGGTCACATGTTAACATGAGGTTTGGAGGGGCAACATATCCAAAACATATCAGAATTGTATTTCCCAGCTCCTTCCAGAGCCATTGGCTTCTCTCACCTAGAGAGCATGGAAGTGGTAAAAGAAAAGCTATCCCATGTCCCTCACTCTTCAGTGGTAGGAACTTTTGCCTACAAGGCCCTTCCAGCATCAAAGGCAGAGGCAATGTAGGAAACAAAGCATGGCTCAAGTCCCTCTTAAGGCTTTTATTATTCTGGCCCTTTTTTTAGAAAAACAAAAATGATTTTTTTGTGCTGCAGACACTATGACCAATTAGGTTTGTATACTCGTTTTAAAATTAAAATTTAGGAAAGGCTCTGTGGCTTACACCTGTAATCCCAGCTCTTTGGGAGGCCGAGGTGGGTGGATCATGAGGTTAGGAGATCAAGACCATCCTGGCTAATGCAGTGTAACCTCCTTTCTGCTGAAAATACAAAAAAAATTAGCTAGGCATGGTGGCACGTGCCTGTAGTCCCAGCTTGTCAGGAGACTAAGGCTGGAGAATCGCTTGAACCCGGGAGTCAGAGAGGTTGCAGTGAACTGAGATCCCACCACTGCACTCCAGCCTAGGTTACGGAGTGAGACTCCATCTCAAAAAAAAAAAAAAAAAAAAAAAAAAAATTAGGATACATTACTTTCGAGTTGTGTAAAGACCCCTTTTTTGTTTTGTTTTGTGTTTAGTGGCATATTAGTAGATAACCACTAAGTGTGGTTCAAGATGCTTACAGGGATTCTGTTGCATCTAGAGATAGATGCCTGGTCAGGAAGTAGTTCTTAGAGCTGTTAGCTCTTAGCTTCTGATAATTAAAGTAAGCTATGTGTAAATGCAGAATGAGAGAATACTGATGGATCATGG
>NW_016830855.1:0-1429 GCF_001698545.2 Rhinopithecus bieti
TGATATCCTGTACATAATCCTCAAACTGCATATTATAAATAATCACTAATAATCACTGTCTCATCAGATATGAAAACCTTATTTTAGCCTTTCCCACATTCAACATCACTGATCGTGCCCTACTTTTGAAACTTTGTGTTACTTCCAAAACATTATATTATTTGTCCTGCCACTTCATTTGCTGGCCCTTTATCCTTCTCCTATTTTAAATTAGGTTTACGCTGTTCTCCTTAGCTACTCTTTCTTTCCCTAGGAGAGCCTGGTCATTTTAATAGCTTCAATTATTATTTCTATCAGCAGCTCACATTTTTTCCTTTTGACTAACCTCCTACTGAATATTTTCACCTACTGTACCACCACTTCAAAATAAAACTTCATAAGCCTTTCTCCACCTTTTCCAAATTGGAATCACTACATTCATCCAAGGGACAAAACTTAAGTCAATTCTAGCCCTTCCTTATTTATCAAAGAACTATGTACACTGCACTCACTACCTGGTTTGATATTTTCAGTTGACACTGCATGCAGACCTACATGCGTGACTTTTCTGCGAATGTCTTGTATAAAGTAAGAGGAGAACAGAGGCAGAAGAGGATGAGACAGCAATCTTATTTGGGCGCTAAAATCATGTGCCTACCTACTGCCTTAACTTGCTTTGGTTATTATGGTTATTATGGCTCTTCTAGTCTTGGCCTACTTCACCTGGCATGCTAACTACCATTTTGCTTTGCCTTCTTCATAACTGTAATGTTTAAAACAATACATACACAAACTATTTTGCAGTCCCTTTTAAGTATTCTTGGAGTTCCTATTATCACTCACTAAGGAGTTATTATAGAAAAATCTTTTGCAGATTCTAAGGATGTTCAGGAGTAAAATAGTAAAAAACAACTATAAGAAGAAACATGTTTCTATTAAGGTAAAGAGGCTATAACTGTTATTCACATATTAGTATGACTTGTAGCTTCCATTTCTTGAATATCTGTGAAGCATGGCAATAGGTATTTTATATAGAGAGCCTAATTTAAATCTCACAGAAGTTACCTTGTGCCACAGATACGCTTTTAAAAAATGGTACTTTAGCCTCTATTTCCATATACCTATATAAGGGAACATTATAAAACAAGAGCCTCAGCTGGGCAGTGACTCATGTTTATAATCCTAGCACTCTGAAAGGTCAAGGCAGAAGGATTGCTTGAGCCCAGGAGTTTGAGCCCAGCCCAGGCAACACAGTTAGATTCTGTCTCTCCAAAAATAAAAGTTAAAAAAATTAGCTGGGTGTGGTGGTGCACACCTATAGTCCTAGGTACTTGGGAGGCTAAGGTGGAAGGATCTTAGCCTCCACCTGAGCCTGGGAGGTTGAGGTTACAGTGAGTCATGGTCGCACCACTGCACTCCAGCCTGGGCAGCAGAGCGAGACCCTGTCTCA
>NW_016830856.1:0-721 GCF_001698545.2 Rhinopithecus bieti
CTATTCAGACCAGTCATGGGGACCAGGGATTAGGAAATGACTACAAAGAGGTTCAAGGGAATTTGGGGAAGCGACAAAATGTGCTGAAGTAGAAACTCTGCTGATGGCTGCACAATTCCATAAATCAGCTGAAATCATTGAGTCGTATGTTGACAATGGGTGACTTTTATAACAAGTAATTCTTTAAACGAACTTTTGGGTTTCTAGTCCAAGATGGAAAGAGCTAGGCAGTCATCACTCGTCCTCACAGCTAGCAAAAGGCTGAAGGAACTGAAAGTCAACCCTTCTAGGGTGGACCAGAGAATTGAAGTCACAGGGAAAACTGCCACCCTAAAAATGAGGAAGACAGGCGAACACACAAGGAGTCAGAGCTCACAGGAAGAGAAGCTACTGGGGACAGCAAGTGGGAGAAGAACTTAAATGGTATTGACAGATCACTAGAAGCTGAGGGTGCCTGGTTAGTGCATTAAAAACTCCTTGAGAACCAGACTAAGGGGGAGTCTCACATATTTCCAAGTTTTACTACAATGATCTCAACCAGGTTCTCAAGATGAAGTTCTGAAAACCCCCCTGAGGTTTGGCACTACCAACTTCAGGACTTACATTAAGCTACAGTAACCCAAATAGTGTGAAGTTGGTGAAAAGAGAAAATACACACACAAATAGATCCATGGAAAAGAATACAGAGCCCAGAAACAGGCCTACCTACAGTCCATTGATC
>NW_016830857.1:0-317 GCF_001698545.2 Rhinopithecus bieti
GCGAAACACGGGGTCCCGGCAGCCTCCAGGCCTGCTCTCCCTCCCGCGGCTCGCCTCCTCTGTGCCTCCGCTCCACCGTCACTCCCCCACCCGTGCCCCTGCAGCCTCCCCGCTGTCACCATGGAACACCTGGCGGTACAGGCACACCCCAGTTCCCACACGCAGCGGGGATGCTGACCCGTCCAGGCGCGAGGGAAGGCAGGCGGAGATGGACACATGGCAGCTCCAAGCTCTGTCCTGCCCGCACGTGCCCCTCATCCAAGCCTGGCCACTCGAAGACGGGGTCCTGGAGGGACTGGGAGATATCAGTCACTCAG
>NW_016830858.1:0-340 GCF_001698545.2 Rhinopithecus bieti
TTCCATGAAGGTTTGGAGACAACTTAAAGCAGGGAAGGTACCCTTTCCAACTAGTGGTGCTACAACAGCTGGACAACCACAAACAAAAAATATATAAATAAATCCCGCTATGCATGTCATACCCTTTATAAAATAAAACTTACATGTAAACGTAAGGTGCAAAACCATAAGAATCCTAGGAGGTAACATCGGAGAAAGTCTCGGGGATCTTGGGTTTGATGATGGCTTCTTAGATACAAAATCAAAAGCACAATCTACTAATGAAAAAAAATGAAGTTGAGCCTCGTTAAAATGAAAAACTTCTGCTCTGTGAAAGACACTGCTAAGAGAATGGAAAAGC
>NW_016830859.1:0-1162 GCF_001698545.2 Rhinopithecus bieti
TAGTTGGATTGAAAAGTTCTTGTTCAGTTCAACCTTGAAGATTTGAAAGTGTCATATCCTAGGGTGGAACCCCATGCAGTTTTACATGGAATTATGAGTAGAAAGAACAGAATGTATTCTGTTTGGCCACATTTGCTATTTAACTACTCCTGATATCATTGCTATTTCAGCCATAAACCATTTGAGTGATGGTAAGATAGACATAAGTAAACTTCACTTTAAGAATTCAAATATTGCTTTAAGTTTTTAAAAACCACTGTACAATTGCATAGCAACAGGTACATTTTGCAAAAATTGAATTGAAATGCTGTAAGTACAACAACAGTTAAGGATGTAATCATATAAGAAAATCACAAAACTTTAAACTTAAAAACAGAAATCTGTTTTAGTGTCACAGGTTCATAGAATTCATAAAAAGTATTCATCTTGGATTCCTTTGAATAATAATCATCCATATGTAGTTAAGTGATTGAATGTCAATCCCTTACATATATTAGAAGTGGGAAACTTGAAACTTGAGATGCTACAGGAAGACTTTGAAAGCACTATGAACCCAAGTTAAACGAAAATCAATTAGAAAGTAAGCCAAAGCTTTCTACATATGGCTAACCAGTTTTCCCAGCACAATTTATTAAATACTGGATCCTTTCCTTATACCTTATACAAAAATTAATTCAATAAGTATTAAAGACTTAAATGTTAGACCTAAAACCATAAAAATCCTAGAAGAAAAGCTAGGCAATACCATTTAGGACATAGGCATGGGCAAAGAATTCATGTCTAAAACATCAAAAGCAACGGCAACAAAAGCCAAAATTGACAAATGGGATCGAATTAAACTAAAGAGCTTCTGCACAGCAAAAGAAACCACCATCAGAGTGAACAGGCAACCTACAGAATGGGAGAAAATTTTTGCAATCTACTCATCTGACAAAGGGCTAATATCCAGAACCTACAAAGAACTCAAACAAATTTACAAGAAAAAAACAACCCCCTCAAAAAGTAGGCGAAGGATATGAACAGACACTTCTCTAAAGAAGACATTTATGCAGCGAACAGACACATGAAAAAATGCTCATCTCACTAGTCATCAGAGAAATAGATATCAAAACCACAATGAGATACCATTTCACACCGGTTAGAATGGTGATCATTAAAAAGT
>NW_016830860.1:0-319 GCF_001698545.2 Rhinopithecus bieti
GACATAGTAGATATAATAGGTAGAGGTATAAAATATAGCCATAATATATACCTATAATCTATACCTATAATATATACCTATAATCGATATAGGTATAAAATATAGACATAATAGACATAGGTATAAAACATAGACACAATAGATATAATAGATATAGGTATAAAATATAGACATAATAGATATAGATATAGGAATAAACTATAGACATAATAGATATAGGTATAAAATATAGACATAATAGATAAAATAGATATAGGTATTAAATATAGACATTATAAATATAATAGATACAGGTATAAAATATAGACGTAATAGATAT
>NW_016830861.1:0-913 GCF_001698545.2 Rhinopithecus bieti
ATTACCATTCCAAATATTCTTCCATTTTTTAAAGATGTCATTTTGCTTACCTTATTTTTAAGAAGAAATTTATTCCCGCAGATCAAAATTTCCCGCAACCACTCGAGAATTTCTGTGCTACTAAGCGTTTGATGACTAGTTAATTTCTTGCAGATGTAAAAAAGCATTTGTGAGCTGCAGTAACATAAAGTTCATTGTTACTAGCATCATCAATAACTTAATGCAGATATAACCAGACATAAGAATGGCATTCTCTCATAACGAATACAAGTTTAGAGAAGCTTAGTTTCCCTTGTAGGGCTTTAGAGAAACAGTTATCAAAGTGTCAACAGCATTATAATCAAAGGAAGTATGTCCATAGGTTATAGAAAAAAAGCAAGTATTTATTTATAAGCCCCTATGTTTCATTAGACTCCCAGTGTTTCTATCCATGTATCTCATCCTTGCAGTGGACATAAGCAGAAACAAGAAACCACATGCACAGCAGAGACTGCCTATAAACCTAGTGCTCCACAGTGGGGTCTGCAAGCTGCCATCCACAGGCCAAATCCAGCCTATCACTTGCTATTGTAAATATAAAGTTTTAGTTAAACACAGCCACACTCGTTCATTCACATATTGTCTATGGCCACTTTCATGCTCCAAAGGCAGAACTGAATGGTTATGACAGAAACTGTATGACCCACAGAGCCTAACATATTTACTATCTGGCCTTTTAGAGAAAAGTTGCCTGATCTCCACTCTAGAGCTGCACTGTCTAACATGGTAGCCACTAGCCAGCCACACATGGCTATTGAGCACTTTAAGTGTGGCTTGTTCAAATCGAGATGTGCTGTAAGGATAAAAGACACACCAAAGTTTGAAGACTTTATTAAAAAAAGAGAATAGAATATGTCATTAATAACTTTTATAT
>NW_016830862.1:0-916 GCF_001698545.2 Rhinopithecus bieti
CCCTCTCTCCCCCTCGCTGTTACGATCCTCATCGCAGGGGGTGAGGAACCCCCCATGATATGGGGAGTAATAGCATTCCCCTCTCTCCCCCTGGCCTTATATAAGGAGGCTGGCCTTATATAAGTGCCCCCCAATGCCATCGTAGACTTTAATGTATTCACTTAAAGTTTTTCCTCATTTAGATCTGCCAATCCCTTAACAGGTCTAATTGCTGCCTGACATTCTGTATTAACATTTTCATGAGCAAGCAGCTGAACAATCACTTTCTTGGCATGAGAATTGGAAATAGCCTTTTGAGCCGCATCCAGCAAAGGAGTGATAGAATCTGGAAAAGGCTCCCTTGGACCCTGTTGAACTGTGTTAAAAGAAGGATAAGCAGAACTAGCATCGTGAATTTTTTCCCAGGCTCTTAGGCATGTAGTTCTGAGCTGATCAACAGCCTTATCACCCATTACTATCTGTTGATTTAGAGTACTCCATGCCTGTCCGACTCCAAGCAATTGATCAGATGTGATATTAACGGGACCTTGGTCTTGAGCATTTCTGCATGCCTGATTTGTTGCTTCATCTGTCCACCAGGTTTTCAACTGGAGAAATTCAGAGGGGGACAGGGTGGATCGGGCTAATGCCTCCCAATCCATACGTATTCAACGTCTGTTATAAGCCACACATTGTAACAAGGAATGAACGTAAGTAGAATGTGGCCCATATTGTCCAATTGTTTGCTTTAAGTCTTTTAATATTTTAAAAGGAAATGGCTCCCAGCATGCTTGAGCAAGTTCTCTAGCCTCCTCAGCTGGTGAAATAACGACCAGAAACTGCCAAGCATTCAAATTCCCCATTTCTTGTGCCTGGCAAATGGATGCCTGGATTGTCCTTGTGCCATAATTTGTATTTGGACCGGCTCACAGCACTC
>NW_016830863.1:0-1392 GCF_001698545.2 Rhinopithecus bieti
TCGGGAGGCTGAGGCAGGCAGATCATGAGGTCAGGAGTTCGAGACCAGCCTGACCAACATGGTGAAACCCCATCTCTACTAAAAATACAAAAATTAGCCAGGCGTGCTGGCACCTGCCTGTAATCCCAGCTAGTTAGGAGGCTGAGGTAGGAGAGTTGAACCCTGGGATGTGGAGGTTGCGGTGAGCCGAGATCATGTCATTGCACTCCAGCCTGTGAACGGAGCGAGACTGCATCTCAAAAAAAAAAAAAATTATTTCTAACAATTTTTATACACACCCTCCATTGCTAAATTAAAAACGACCAAGCAAACAAGGAAATAAGACAGCAGGAACAAAGCTCAAGAGAAAGCAGAGACAATTTTTTAAAAGGTCCATAGGATTTCTAGATTATGAAATTGTCAGACCATGAACTTTAAAATAAGTACTTTATATCTGTATTCAAGGATATAAAGAAACAATTAAGAATTTAATCAGAAAACTGGCAACTATAAAAAAAATGGACACACTGGGCATGGTGACTCACACCTGTAATCCCAGCACTTTGGGAGGCTGAGGCGGGTGGATCACCTGAGGTCAGGAGTTCAAGACCAGCCTGACCAATATGGTGAAACCCCATCTCTACTAAAATTACAAAAATTAGCCAGGCATGGTGGCATGCGCCTGTAGTCCCAGCTACTCAGGAGACTGAGACAGGAAAATCTCTTGAACCGGGAGGTGGAGGTTGCAGTGAGCTGAGATCGTGCCACTCTACTCCAGCCTGGGCAACAGAGCGAGACTCCGTCTCAAAAAAAAAAAAAAAAGGAGGCTGGGAGTGATGGCTCACGCCTATAATCCCAGCACGTTGGGAGACAGCAGGGTGAATCACATGAGGCCAGGAGTTCAAGACCAGCCTGGCCAACATGGTGAAACCCGTCTCTACTAAAAATACAAAAATGAGTTAGGCATGGTGGTAATCCCAGTTACTCAGGAGGCTGAGGCATGAGAATCGCTTGAACCTGGGAGGCAGAGGCTGCAGTGAGTTGAGATCGCACCACTGAACTCCAGCCTGAGCAACAGATAGAGACTGTGTCTCAAAAAAAAAAAAAAAAAATGGAATTAGGAACTCAATTTGAACAGCACAGTAGACACAAACATAAAAAATAATAATAATAATGAACTGGTATTTATTTATTTGTTTATTTATTTATTTATTTATTTGAGACAGAGTTTCACTCTGCTGCCCAGGCTGGAGGACAGTGGCATGATCTCAGCTCACTGCAACCTTCACCTCCCGGGTTCAAGCCATTCTCCTGCCTCAGACTCCCAAGTAGCTGGGGTTACAGGTGCCCCACCACCATGTCCGGCTAATTGGGAGATAGTTTGATAGAAAATGTACAAATTGAAGTACAAAG
>NW_016830864.1:0-1431 GCF_001698545.2 Rhinopithecus bieti
CGTGTGATTCCCCAGGACCCACTAAGGAACAACTCACGGGCACGGGCCAATATACTACTTTTAATGCTCAGGCTGGCCTAGATGATGTTGCCCTTATTCAAATCAAGACTTTGTTTTTAAGGGCCTGAAATAAGGTAGAGATAGCAGGAAAATCTTCCCTCTCCTTTGTGAAGATTTTACAGGGTGCAAATGAACCATATCCAAATTTTGTAGCCCATCTTCAAGATGCTGTCTTAAAACTGTGGGTGTTGGCCCTACTTCAAAAATTTTGTTACAAACATTGTCTTTTGAAAATGCTAATGCTAACTGTCAAAAATTGTTGAGACTATTAAAGGCCATTGGGGCCAATTTAGATAAATATATTAAAGCTTGTGCTGGTGTTGTAGGGGCTATTTATAATGCTCAGTTATTTGCTGGAGCCGTATCTAAAGCCTTAAAAGAAAATAACAAACAAGGTATTTGCTTTCAATGTGGTAAACCTGGACATTTCAAAAAAAAAAGTCATAAAAAATTAAACACTTTTATCCCTCAAGGCAGAAAGCTGCCTTCAGAGGTGTGCAAACATTGTGGCAAAGGTCAACATTAAACAAATAAATGTCATTCCAAAACTAATAAAAGTGTAAATTTACTGTCTCCTCTCCCGGAAAACAGGAGCCGGGACCCACAGGCTTGGGACCCCAACAATTATAACGCAAGCCTACCACAATACCCAGTGAACAATGGCCTACAACATCAAGAAATAAATTCAAGTTCTCCTTAAGGATACCACCCCTTACCCCAGTTTCTCAGCTTTATGCAGCAACTAAGCAGAGTGCCACTACTAACTTAGCTATTACTCAGCCTTATACCTTGCTCCTAATGGAAGAGTATATAAATTAGCTACTGGAGTGTGTGGCCCTTTGCCAAAAGGACATGTAGGACTTTTGTTAAGTCAAAGCAGCAGTACTATACGGGGGTTAATGGTAATTCCAAAAATTATTGATCCTGATTTTACTAATAAAATTCTTATTATGGTACAAGTCTCACAATTTATGTGCCTAGAGGCAGGGGAGCGTATTACACAATTACTTTTATTGCCTTTTTTTCTGTTCCTATCTAAAGAGGTATCTCGACAGGGAGGGTTCGGTAGCACAGAAAAAACTGTTTTTTAGGAAAATTTAGTTTCTGATCAAAAGCCCTTATGTTCATTGCACATTAATGAAATAGTTTTTGAGGGGTTAATTGACACAGGGGTGGATGTGTCTATCATTTGTTTATATCAGTGGCCTATACAAAAAAAAAAAAAGTTTCAGTTACACTCACTAGCTTGGGTGCTGCTTCCATGGTTTATCAAAGTGTAGAACCTTTAACCTGTGTCGGTCCTAAAGGTCAACAAGGTCAAGTTTTTTTTATATTGTTCCTATCAATGTTAATCTTTGGGGATGGGATCTT
>NW_016830865.1:0-1432 GCF_001698545.2 Rhinopithecus bieti
CTACCATACAATCCAGCAATTCCACTAGTAGATATATGCCCCAAAGAAAGGAAATCAGCATATTGAAGATATATCTGCACCATGTTTACTGTAGCACTACTCACAATAGCCAAGATTTGGAAGCAACCTAAGTGTCTATCAGCAGATGAATGGATAAATAAAATATGGTGCATATACACAATGGTGCATACAAAATAAATATGGAACATACAAAACTAAATTTAATGCACTTAATTTAAAATAATACAAAAGATTTATGCACTTTAAACTTTGATAAGTTAGATTTTGTTAAATTCAAAAGCTTGTGTTCTTCAAAGCACACAGTTAAGGAAATGGAAAGGCGAGTTATGGGATGAAAAAAATTACTTGTAAGACCACTTTGGATAAGAATAGAAGAAAAATCCCAATGAGAAAATTGGTGGAAGATTGGTATGGAAAGTTCACTACAGAAATAATACGAATGGCAAATAAGACTGATTTGGGGGAGTGTGTTCAATACCAATGTTAACTTTTGAAATGTCCTGTGTTTAATTTTTTGGAGTGTGTGATTTGCAACATGCCTCTGCTGCATGGAGGTTGAGGAGATGGTAAAATGAACAGTAGTAATAATTGTAAACATAAAGTCTCAAGGGGTCATAATTTTCCACGGAACAGAATAAAATGTGTAGTTGTCAATTTACAACACCACTCAGTAAGAGCACAATACAATAATTCCACTATTCTTAATATGGGCCAAATTTCTGATATTGAAACCAGCTCAATTTTCCTATACAATTAATGTTTATGGGAGCTTTTTTGGGGAATAAACATAGAAATTGACTGTCAAACCATTCTTGCATTGCTATAAAGAAATACCTGAGACTGGGTAATATAAAGAAAATAAGTTATAAAGGAAAGGGGTTTAATGGACTCAGGTTCTGCAGGCTTTACAGGAAACATGGTGCTGGCATCTGCTTGGGTTTTGGTGAAGCCTCAGCTTTCAGTCATAGCAGAAGGCAAAGCAGGAGCAAGAGATAGTGAGTTGGGGGAAGTGCCACGTTCTTTGAGATGACCAGATCTTGGGAGAATTCGCTATGAGAAAGACAGCACTAAGCCATATGAGGGTTGCATCCCCATGATCACCTCCCACTAGGACCTACTTCCAGCACTGGGAATTACAATTCAACATCAGATTTAGGCAAGCAAAAATATCCAAAGTATAGGATTGACCTCCCAGTCTTAAAGGTTGAGAAATTTAACGTTTGTCATCTGAGTTGCTTTCTCAATAAACTGATCATTAGGACTCCCACATAGTTTCATGGAACTGAAACTTTACAGATCACCACAACTGGACAATGAAACCTGTTGCCAGTTGACTAACTCTTCTTCCTTCTCTCTCAGTCCTGTTTTCCCACAGGTGGTTACAATGAGATGCTAGATCTCTTATCTAACC
>NW_016830866.1:0-1275 GCF_001698545.2 Rhinopithecus bieti
TTCCATGAAGGTTTAGAGACAACTTAAAGCAGGGAAGTTACCCTTTCCAACTAGTGGTGCTACAACAGCTGGATAACCACATGAAAAAATATATAAATAAATCTGGGTATGCATGTTATACCCTTTATAAAATAAATATTACATGCAAATGTAAGGTACAAAACCATAAGAATCCTAGGAGATACTGCAAGTCAACCCTTCTAGGGTGGACCAGAGAATTGAGGTCACAGGGAAAACTGCCACCCTAAAAATGAGGAAGACAGGCGAACACACAAGGAGTCAGAGCTCACAGGAAGAGAAGCTACTGGGGACAGCAAGTGGGAGAAGAACTTAAATGGTATTGACAGATCACTAGAAGCTGAGGGTGGCCTGGTTAGGGCATCAAAAACTCCTTGTGGCCAGGCGCGGTAGCTCACGCCTGTAATCACAGCACTTTGGGAGGCCGAGGTGGGCGGATCACGAGGTCAGGAGATCGAGACCATCCTGGCTAACACGGTGAAACCCCGTCTCTACTAAAAATACAAAAAAATTAGCCGGGTGCGGTGGCGAGCGCCTGTAGTCCCAGCTGCTCGGGAGGCTGAGGCAGGAGAATGGCATGAGCCCGGGAGGCGGAGGTTGCAGTGAGCCGAGATTGCACCACCGCACTCCAGCCTGGGTGACAGAGCGAGACTCCATCTCAAAAAAAACCTCCTTGAAAACCAGACTAATGGGGAATCTCACACATTTCCAAGTTTTACTACAATGATCTCAACCAGGTTCTCAAGATGAAGTTCCGAAAAACCCCCTGAGGTTTGGCACTACCAACTTCACGACTTACATTAAGCTACAGTAACCCAAATAGTGTGAAGTTGGTGAAAAGAGAAAACACACACACAAATAGATCCATGGAAAAGAATACAGAGCCCAGAAACAGGCCTACCTACAGTCTACTGATCTTCCATGAAGGTTTAGAGACAACTTAAAGCAGGGAAGGTACCCTTTCCAACTAGTGGTGCTACAACAGCTGGACAACCACATGCAAAAAATATATAAATAAGTCCAGGTATGCATGTTATACACTTTATAAAACAAATCTTACATGTAAATGTAAGGTGCAAAACCATAAGAATCCTAGGAGGTAACATCGGAGAAACTCTCGGGGATCTTGGGTTTGATGATGGCTTCTTAGATACAAAACCAAAAGCACAATCTACTAATGAAAAAAAATTAAGTTGAGCATCGTTAAAATTAAAAACTTCTGCTCTGTGAAAGACACTGTTAAGAGAATGGAAAAGT
>NW_016830867.1:0-3004 GCF_001698545.2 Rhinopithecus bieti
TTTGTTTGAAACCTGCAATGGGATATTTCTTATGGCCATGAAGCTTACGGTGACCAAGGAAATATCCTCAGATAAAAACGAGAAAGAAGCTTTCTAAGAAACTGCTTTGTGGTGTGTGAATTCATCTCACAGAGTTACACAGGTATTTCGTGGAGCCGTTTGCTAGCACTCTCTTTGTGGTGTCTGAGAAGTGATATTTTGGATCTCTATGAAGACTCCTCGGATGAAGGAAATATCCTCAGATGAAAACTGGAAAGAAGTTTCTGAGAAACTTATTTGTGGTGTGTGAATTCATCTCACAGAGTTACACCTTTCTCTTTATGTAGCAGTTTGCTAACACTGTTTTCGTGGAATCTGAAAAGTGATATCTGGGAGCGCATTGAGGGCTATGGTGAAAACGGATATATCCTCAGACGAAAATTTTCATGAAGCATTTTGACAAACTGCATTGTGATGTGTGAATGAAACTCAAAGACTTACACTGTTCTTTTCATTGAGCAGTATGCCAACACTGTTTTTTTTGAAATCTGCAATGTGATAATTCTTTTGGCCATGAGGTTTATGGTGACCAAGGAAATATGCCCCGATAAAAACGAGAAAGAAGCTTTCTGAGAAACTGCTTTGTGACGTGTGAATTCTTCTTGCAGGTTTACATGTTACTCTCCATGAAGCAGTGTCCTAAGACCGTTTTTGTGGAAACTGCAAAGCGATATTTGGGAGCGCATAGAGGCCTATGCTGAAAAAGGAAATATCCTCAATTAAAGACGTGAAAGAAGCTTTCTGAGAAACTTCTTTGTGATGTGTGAATTCATCTCAGAGACATACACCTTAGTCTTGACGTAGCAGTGTGCTAACACTGTTTTTGTGGATTCTGCAAAGTGATATTTGGGAGCGCATTGAGGGCTATGGTGAAAAAGGAAACATCCTCAGATAAAACTGGAAAGAAGCGTTCTGAGAAACTGCATTGTGATGTGTGAATGCAACTCACAGAGTTGCACTTTTCTCTTCAGTGATCAGTTTGCTAACACAGTTTTCTTGAAATCTGCAATGGCATACTTCTTTGCGCTATACCGCTTGCGGTGAGAAAGGAAATGTCCTCAGTTAATAACTAGAAAGAATCTTTCCGACAGATTGCTTTCTGATGTGTGAATTCATCACAAAGAGTTTCACATTTCCCTTCTTATAGCAGTTTACTAACAGTGTTTTCATGGATTCTGCAAAGTGATATTTGGGAGCTCATTGAGGACTATGGTGAAAAAGGAAAACTCCTCAGATAAAAACTGGAAAAAAGCGTTCTGAGAAACTTCATTGTGAAACGTGAATGCAACTCACAGAGTTACACTTTCCTTTTCATTGATCCCTTTGCTAACATTCTTTTCTTGAAATCTGCATTGGGATATTTCTAGCGCAATGAAGCTTATGGTGACAAAGGAAATATTCTCAAATAAAAACTAGAAAGTAGCTTTCTGAGAAACATCTTTGTGATATATGAATTCATCTCACCGAGTTAAAACTTTGTCTTCACGAAGAAGTTTGCTAACACTGTTCTAGTGAAATCTGCAAAGTGATATTTGGGAGTGCATTGAGGCCCATTGTGAAAACGGAAATATCCTCAGATAAAGACTGAAAAGAAGTGTTCTGAGAAATTGCATTGCGATGTGTGACTGCAATTCACAGAGTTGCACTTTTCTCTTCAGTCATCAGTTTGCTAACACAGTTTTCTTGAAATTTGCAATGGGATACTTCTTAGCACAATGGAACCTACAGTGTCCAAGGAAATATCCTCAGATAAAAAATAGAAGAAGCTTTCTAAGAAATTTCTTGGTGATATGTGAAGTCATCTCACAGAGTTTCACTTACGTTTCATGGAGCAGTCAATTAAGACTGTCTTTGAGGAACCTCAGAAGGGCTACTTTGGGAGGCATTGAGGCCTACGCTGATAAAGGAAATATTCTCAATTAAAAACGTGAAGGAAGCTTTGTGAGAAACTTCTCTGTGATAGGTGATTTCGTCTCACAGAGTTACAACTTAGTCTTCATGAAGCAGTTTGCTGACAGTGTTTTAGTGGAATCTACAAAGTGATATTTGGGAGTGCATTGAGGCCTATGGAGAAAAAGGAAATATCCTCAGATAAAAACTGGAAAGAAGCGTTCTGAAGAACTGCACTGCTATGAGTGAATGCAACTCACAGAGTTACACTTTTCTCTTCAGTCTTCAGTTTGCTAATACAGTTTCCTTGAAATCTGCGATGGGACACTTCATAGCGCTATGCAGCTTGTGGTGAGAAAGGAAATATCCTCAGATTAAAACTGGAAAGAAGAGTTCTGAAAAACTGCATTGCGATGTGTGAATGCAACTCAGAGTTACACTTTTTTCTTCAGTCATCAATTTCTTAACACAGTTTTCTTGAAATCTGCAACGGGATTCTTCTTAGCGCAATGAAGCTTACGGTGACAAAGGATATATCCACAGATAAAACTAGAAAGAAGCTTTCTTAGAAACTGCCTGGTGATGTGTGAATTCATCTCACAGAGTTACACTTATGTTTCGTGGAGCAGTCCATTAACACTGTCTTTGAGGAACCTGACAAGAACTACTTTGGATCGCATTGAGGACTAGGCTGAAAAAGGAAATATCCTCAATTAAAAATGTGAAGGAAGCTTTGTGAGAAACTTCTCTGTGATATGTGAATTCATCTCACAGAGTTACAGCGTAGTCTTCATGAAGCAGTTTGCTGACAGTGTTTTCGTGGAATCTGCAAAGTGATATTTGGGAGTGCACTGAGGCCTATGATGAAAAAGGAAATATCCTCAGATAAGAGCTAGAAAGAAGCTTTCTCAGAAATTGCTTTCTGATGTGTGAATGCATCATACAGAGTTTCACCTTTCCATTCTTGTAGCAGTTTGCTAACACTCTTTTTGTGGATTCTGAAAAGTGAAATTTGGGAGCTCCTTGTGGGCTAGGGTGAAAAAGGAAATATCCTCAGATAAATACTGGAAAGAAG
>NW_016830868.1:0-2711 GCF_001698545.2 Rhinopithecus bieti
TGAGAATCTCAGGAAGCTTACAATTAGGCGAAAGGCAAAAAATAACAGGGCATATCAGATGATAAGAGAAAGAGCAAGTGTGCGGTAAAGAAGCCAGGTTCTTTTAATGAGCCAATCTTTGAATTAACAGAGTATAAACACTTTGATTAACAAGATAGTGACAAGCCATTCATGAGGAATTTGCCCCCATGACACAAACACCTCCCGCCAGGTTCCACATTAAACAATGAGGATTACACTGTAGCATAAGGTTTGGAGAACATGGAAATCCAAACAATATTGCAGACCAATTAGGTTTAATAGGTATATACAAACCATTTTAATCAAAAGCAAGAAAATACACAATATTCTTATATGTGCCTGGTATATTCTGTTAGTACACATACCAAGTCTTATTAAATCTGAGAACACCAGCTGGGTGCAGTGGCTCATGCCTATAATCTCAACATTTTGGAAGACCGAGATGGGAGAAACATGTGGAGCCAGAAATTTGAGACCAGCCTGGGCAACACAGTGAAACCCTGTCCTTTTAAATAATCAAAAAGTTAGTGAGGCAGAGTAATGCATATCTGTAGTGTTAGCTTCTTGAGAGATTGAGGTGAAAGGGTCACTTGAACCTGGGAGGTTATGGTTGCAGTGAGCCAAAATTATTCCACTGCACTACAGCCTGAGTGACAGAGTAAGATCCTGCCTCAAACAACGAGACATAAATTTAAGAAGACCAAAATCATACATGTTTTCTGACCAGAATTGAATAACACAAGAAATTAAGAGCAAAAGTAAAACTGGCAAACCCAAATATATTTGAAAATGAAACAAACTCTTTAACATATTCTTGGCTTAAGGGTAAAAAAATTTAATCCTAGGCCGGGCACAGTGGCTCACGCCTGTAATCCCAGCACTTTGGGAGGCCGAGCGGGTGGGTCACCTGAGGTCGGGAGTTCGAGACCAGCCTGACCAACATGGAGAAACCCCGTCTCTACTACAAATACAAAATTAGCTGGGCCTGGTGGCACATGCCTATAATCCCAGCTACTAGGGAGGCTGAGGCAGGAGAATTGCTTGAACCTGGGAGGCGGAGGTTGTGGTGAGCCAAGATCGTGCCATTGCACTCCAGCCTGGGCAACAAGAGTGAAACTCTGCCTAAAAAAAAAAAAAAAAATTTAATCTTTCGAAGATGTCAATACAACCTAGAGTGGTGAACAGATTTATTATAATCTCTATAAAAATCTGAAGAGCACAATTTTTTACAAACATATTGTTTAAAATTTTTTAATTTAATGATAAACTATAGCCAAACACCCATTAAAAAACAAGGAGGCACTATATTTCCTGATTTCAAAACATATTAAAAGCTAAATAACACAAACAATGTGGTACTGACACACAGATAAACAGGCGAAAGAATATAATAGAGAGCCCAGAAATCAACCTTTCTGTATATAATCAAATGATTTTCCACAAAGTTGCCATGAGCACACAATAGAGAGAAGATAATCTCTTCAAAACATAATGTTGAAAACTAGATATCAACACTGATAAAATAAAATTAGATCATTTCCTTGAACCATATATGAAAAGTATTTTAAATAAAATACTTACATATTAAAAAACCAACAAATCTCTTAGAAGAAAACATAGGGAGAAGACATGACATAGGTCTTGGCACGATTTTCTTAGATACAACATTAAATGGATGAGCAACAAAGAAAAAAAGAAAACTTTAACTACACTATACTCCAAAACTTCTGCATGTCAATGAAAACATTCAGTAGAGTGACAATGCCTTTCAGAAAGTGGGTGAAAATATTTGCAAATCACATATGATAGGAGTTCATATTAAAAATATATAACTCTTTGAACAATGAAGTTGAATAACTTGATTTAGAAATAAATAATTGAACTAAATTTTTATCAAAAAAGTTACACAAATGGGAAAACCCTTTGAAAAAACATGCAGAATTACCATTTGTAAAGAAATGAATAAAAATTACATTGAAAACAAAATCACCTTATACTTAATAGAATGGCAACTATCAAATTTTTAGAAATACCAAATCTGTAGATGATGCAATAAAAATGACAGTCATGTTGATTGTGGGTGGAAAACAAGGATGCAGCCATTATTTTAAAATGTATAAATGTTCCTCAAGTAATTAAAATAAAAGTATCATCAAATACAGCAATCTCATTTATGAATTTATATCTAAAATATGCAACACAGGACCTGAAAGACATATTTGAACATCTATGTTTATTGTATCAGTACTCACAAAAGCTAAAAGGCTGAAGCAACTTAGATAGTCCTTGACTTATAAACACATCAAAAACCATGTTATACACACACACACACACACACACACACGTACACACACAATAGAATATTACTCAGCCTTAAGTAAATCTTGTCATATTTTCAGATAAACTATGAAAATATTATGTTACCTGAAATAAGACAGTAACTAAATGATGAATACTATATGATTCCACTTATATGAGATATCTTAATTAGTCACACTCATAGAAACAAAACATGGAAGGGTGTTTGTCAAGGGCTGGGGGGAGGGTAAAATGGGCAGTTGTTAATTAATGGGTATTGAGTTTTAGTTTCATAAAATGAAAAATTTATAGAACTCTTTTATATAATATGAATATACTAAACAATCCTGAAATGTACAGCTTCTTTTTTTGAGACAGGGTCTCACTCTGTC
>NW_016830869.1:0-1389 GCF_001698545.2 Rhinopithecus bieti
TTTTAAGAAGGCAGAACAACAGGCACTTATTCTGGCATTATTGGGAAAGTTGTAGATGTGTTTGTTCTGTGACCTAGCTCTCCAGATATACACACATGGAAGATGTGTACAGAAATGTTCACAGAAGTCATAACATGTAATTTAAAAAAAATTGGAAATCATAAATGTTGACGGAATTGAAAAATTTTTCAATATTGATATAGTAATGCACTAGACACCAGGAAAGACGAATGACCTACCGCTCAATCTCAAAAACAAAAATGTTGAGTAAAAGTAGCAAGTTCAAAATAAATGCATACACTCTTTCTTTTATGTAAAATACAAAAATGTGAATTAAAATATTAATCAGAGATAAATCCACATATATTAAAACAAGGCAAGCAAGAGAATGATGTACACAAAATTCATAGCAGAACTACCTCTGTAGTGGAGAAAAGAGAATGAGGGCTAGGAAGGGACAGTCATAAGGCTTCAAAATTTTGTTAATTTTCTGTTAAGATACCTGGACGTGAACATGGATTTTTTTGTTCATGTATTTCTCTTTGAAGCATACATTCATTATATATATTCCTTTATATAAAAGGTAGTATACAGGCCGGGCGCGGTGACTCATGCCTGTAATCCAAGCACTTTGGGAGGCCGAGGCAGGCGGATCACTTGAGGTCGGGAGTTCAAGACCAGACTGACCAACATGGTGAAACCCCATCTCTACTAAAAATACAAAAAACTAGCCGGGCATGATGGTGGGCCCCTATAATCCCACCTACTCAGGAGGCTAAGGCAGGAGAATCCCTTGAACCCAGGAGGCGGAGGTTGCAGAGAGCTGAGATCACGCCACTGCGCTCCAGCCTGGGCAACGAGCAAAACTGTTTCAAAATAAAAGATAGTATATAAAAATAAAAAGTAATACCACAGAAAAGTAAAAGCCATTGAAAACATAGTAAAATACCAAGCTGAATTGAAAAAATCACATGGAATTTCTAAAATATAAAAAAGTAACTATAATTAAAACAGTTTTAGTTATTTTAGCCACTTGTGTCAGGAATCTGAAAAAACAATACTTTAGTTTTATCAAGTAATAAAGCCCCAGACGCCATAAAAAAGGATGAGTTTGTGTCCTTTGTAGGGACATGGATGCAGCTGGAAACCATCATTCTCAGCAAACTATCACAAGAACAGAAAACCAAACACCGCATGTTCTCACTCATAGGTGGGAATTGAACAATGAGATCACTTGGACTCGGGAAGGGGAACATCACACATGGGGAGGGGGGAGGGATTGCCCTGGGGAGTTATACCTGATATAAATGATGAATTGATGGGTGCTGACGAGTTGATGGGTGCAGCACACCAACATGGCATAAGTATACATATGTAACAAACCTGCAC
>NW_016830870.1:0-915 GCF_001698545.2 Rhinopithecus bieti
GTCAAACTCCCCACCTGGCACTGTCCCCGGAGCGGGTCGCACCCAGCCGGTGCGCGGCCGGGCCCTTGGCGCCAGAAGTGAGAGCCCCTCGGGGCTCACCCCCCCACCTCACCGGGTCAGTGAAAAAACGATCAGAGTAGTGGTATTTCACCAGCGGCCCACAAAACAGTGCTCCCAAACTGCACCATGAAATGAATGGTGTAACTATGTGAGATGAATCTGTTTCTCAGACTGCTTCTTTCTAGTATTTATCTGAGGATATTTCCTTTTACTCCATATTCCTCAATGCGCTCCAGAATATCGTGTTGCAGATTACACGAAAAATGTGATAGCAAACTTCTCAATGAAGAGACCACTGTAACTCTGTGATATTAATTGACACCTCACAAAGCAGTTTCACAGAAAGCTTCTTTCTAGTATTTGTATGAGTATATTTCCTTTTTCAAGATATTCCTCAATGCACTCGTGAATATCGTTTTTCAGATTCCACAAAATAGTATTAGCAAAGTCCTCTATGAAAGAAAAAGTGTAAATCTGCGAGATGAATTCACACATCACAAAGCGTTTTCTCAGAAAGATTCTTTTTAGTTTTTCTCTGAGGATATTTCTGCAGTCACCATAGGCTTCAATGCACTCCCAAATATCCTATTGCAGATTCCATGAAAACAGTGTTAGCAAACTGCTCCATGGAAAGAAAGATGTAACTCTGTGAGATGAATTGACACAACACAAAGCAGTTTCTTAGAAAGCTTCTTTTTAGTTTTTAACTTAGGATATTTCCTTTGTCACCACAGGCTTCAATGCACTCTCAAATATCCTGTTGCAGACTCCACAAAAACAGTGTTATCAAACTGCCCAATGAAAATGACGCTGTATCTCTGTAAGATGAATTCACTCATCACAAAGCAGTTTCTC
>NW_016830871.1:0-2712 GCF_001698545.2 Rhinopithecus bieti
TTCTTCTCAGCACCACATCACACTTATTCCAAAATTGACCACATAATTGGAAGTAGAAGAGAAATTATAACAAACTGTCTCTCAGACCACAGTGCAATCAAACTAGAACTCAGAACTAAGAAACTCAATCAAAACCGCTCAACTATATGGAAACTGAACAACCTGCTCCTGAATGACTACTGGGTACATAACGAAATGAAGGCAGAAATAAAGATGTTCTTTGAAACCAATGAGAACAAAGATACAACATACCAGAATCTCTGGGACACATTTAAAGCAGTGTGTAGAGGGAAATTTACATTGGACTACTTTAGGAAAACAACCCCAAATTCATACAGCTAAAATTGTTCCTTCTTTAATCCATTCAAATAAGCTAGTTCTTATCTCTAACTCCTATATTTTACCCTTATAATTTCTTTTCTTGTTCATTGTGTATGTTTGTATCCTTAGCACATTTTCAGAGCAAAGCTTGATTGAGATACAAACAGCACGAGTTACAAATCTTTGTGTTAATATAGTTCCCGGTATGTTTATCAAGTGAATGTTTAAAGAGTAAAATGAATGAATCTGGTTGTTCAACATAAATCCTACTTTAAGAGCTAAGGATTCCATATACAAGACATCAGAAGTTAACCCTTAGAGGAGTTTTTGTTTTTTTGTTGTTGTTTTGGTTTGGTTTTGACTGTATGAGGGACTGATAGTGCAGGAATGGCTCAGACTGATTAAAATGTTAATTTTAGCAGTTCGATACTCATGCCACCAAGAATGGCACTCTGGGCCTTGGAGGTAAAGCTGAGAACCCATGACCTCAAAGATAAACTTCAGAAGGAAAATTTTGCAGCTATCACCTACACCAAGCACTGAAATGGGCTATTTTTCATACTTGATCTTCCCAAATTTTCACAACAAACTTTCTTTACGAATATTAATAACCCAATTTTTACAGAGATGGATTTAAGTTACCTTGTCCAAGGTCAAGCTAGAATAATCAATGAGCAGCAAGAACCCACACCCTACTCTGTCTGACCACTAAGTAAATCCACTTTCCAATATATCATTCTGCTTGGAAATCTGGAATGGATCATCTTCAAAAGAGATAGGTATACACTAAATTGTGTCTTCCACCTCAACCCCAAAACATATGTTGAAGTCCTAACTCCTAATGTGACTCTATTTGGAGTTAGGGTCTTTAAAGTGGTAATGAAGGTTAAATGAAATCATAAGGGTGGGACCCTAATTCAGTATGGCTGGTATCCTTACAAAAAAAACAAAGAGATGGTAGAATGCTGTGTACACAGAGGGTAGAGCTTGAAGGTAGCCATCTGCAAGCCAAGGAAGCCAAGATGTTGTGAGAAGCCAACCCAGCGGACACACTGGTTGATCTTGAACTTTCAACACCCAGAACTGTGAGGAAATAAATTTCTGCTTCTTAAGATACCCAGTTGGTGGTATTTTGTTATGGCAACTAACACAGAAACACTATGAAAAAATCAAAGTTTATCCAAAAAGCAATAGTTCTTAGGTCTAGAGGTTATGAAATGATTTAAAGATATAATGTCTCAGTGCTTTGTGTGGCAGCCTCATTCAATTGTATTAAATCAAGACATACTGATTTTATACTTACTATGTCCTGCCAAGTCATGCCCAGTGCAAGAGGAAAAGCTTTGGAGGCTCTCAGCTTGGCATTTCTTTTTAATCTCTACAATTCCCTTTTGTGGCATCACCTTTCTAGATTATAGTTTAATAAAACTTGTTATCATTGTACTTTGCCAAATACAGATACTGCTAATCTCTAAAACAAAATTAACTATTACTTAACTGTGAACTCTGTTTTCCTAGGAATGCAATGAATTGCAAACGAGTAGAGATATATGAAGCTGTAACACTGTGGGGCTGTGCTTATCCACCTCACCCCACATGGGAGGAAAGCCACATCAAAAGATGGTCAACTTAATGCGAGTCAGCATGCAGATTCTGCTTACTGAGGATATATTTTATTTTCCCATTTGCTCATTTCCCTCTTTTTCTTTATGTACACTTCAATGCTCAGAACATCTTTTGACATACATGTGACACTTTTCCCTCAACTGAGTGACGAGCAAGATATTTATACAACAGAAACTGGCCATCATTGCCACCAAGAAGTAATTTCCCTACCTCCTTTGTGCCCTTGGCTTTTCTGTTTTGTTTTCTTGGTGCTACATTTTTAAATCCTTTATTTACACAATATTTCTTCAAAGATGCTGCTCTCTTTTAAAGTGATACAATGGAAATGAAAAGACTATTGAGAACTCTGAGCTGAAAAGTATTGCTTTCTTCTATCAGCATGACAGAAAATGGTGTATAGTGAAAGGAGGAACTTTCTCATTGCAATAATGTTGTTAAATGACAGGGCAATCAAGCCCTCAAGCTTCATTTTTAATTTGAAAAGACAAATTTATTGCTAATACTGTGGGATACATGACATCTGTAATCAAAAGCACTTAACTTTAAAAGGAAAATAATCTTATAAGGCTATCCAAGACAGTAGAAGATTCTTGTCAGAATCATTAGCTTTCCACTGGGTTCGAGCAGAATACAACCTGGGAGGTGATTCTTTGATTCTTCTGCCATGAATCTGATCTCTTGTTCAAATTCCCTGAAAAGGAACAAAAGTGGTAGAATAAGTTTAGAGTTTGTTACATTGAGCCCTATAGTAAAACTCTTTATACA
>NW_016830872.1:0-916 GCF_001698545.2 Rhinopithecus bieti
AGAGTTGAAGGAGAGTTTGAATGAAATTTGTGAGGAATCCAAAACTTCTGTTGTTCAGAGGAAGAGCCACTACAGGAAGAAGAAATGTAAAGAACATACCCTCTAATTTGACAAATAATATACATGACTGTTAGGAAAAAATGCATCTAGAGTAGTATGCATCCTATGCATCCTATGTGTAGTATTCCAGATATTTTCTGAACAAAAATAGTTCAGTCTCATAAATATCTTTCCTTTTCATTTCTACTCTGGGTCCTTGGAATATGCTTGCCAGTCACCTTCTGATTTTTATTTTAAAAATGAAAGTGAAATATGCTGTGAAAATAATAACAAACCAGACACTGTACATACATATTTTTAACACAGACCAGGAGAATTTTCATAATGACCCAGAAAGTACAAAAGCGAGGAACCCAGAAGTGGTTATCACTGAAATAAAAGAAGACCAAGAGTGTTACAGGCACATGATGAAAAAAATCACCAAAATAACACTAATTGCAAATAGGACATCAGAAATACGCTGCCTCAGTGTAGTGATCCAAAAAGTCTTTTAGATTTGTGGCTTACCTCCTCCAGAGAAATGGAGCATGTGAGTAAACAAAAAGGCATGGTGCTTCTTTTGTTAACAGACGTTTATAATAATACAAAACCAATACAGAACTTGTTCCAGAAACCATTATATCATAATTGCAGTGCAAATAACTATAAAAGAATAGAACTTGGATTAGAAAATGTGCATTCCTCTCCACCACACAGTGACAGAGTGCCAAAAGTACATCTGGAAGAACAGTTACAGCACAATATACAAAGACTGAAGAATGAAGTAGGCATATTAAAACTAGAGTTCCTGAAGTTGAGGAAAGAATACGTCCCAATAGACTAAGACTAACAGGGCCCGTATCTTCTACCTGCTTTT
>NW_016830873.1:0-2709 GCF_001698545.2 Rhinopithecus bieti
CTGGTTGACACAGTGAGACTCTCCTCTCTACAAAAAAAAAAAAAAAAAAAAAAAAGTTGGGTTAATATAGGAACTAATCCCTTTTAGCAATTATTATTATTATTATTATTATTTATTTATTTATTTCTTGAGATAGAGTCTTGCTCTGTCACCCAGGCTGGAATGCAGTGGTGCAATCTCGGCTCACTGCAACCACCGCCTCCCAGGTTCAAGCAATTCTCCTGCCTCAGCCTCCCAAGTGGCTGGGATTACAGGCATCCGCCACCATGCCTGATTAATTTTTGTATTTTTAGTAGAAACAGGGTTTCACCATGTTGGCCAGGCTGGTATAAATCTCCTGACCTCAAATGGTCCACCCACCTCAGCCTCCCAAAGTGTTGAGATTACAGGCATGAGCCACTGTGCCCGGCCCCTTTAGCAATTATTCATTGACAATGTGATTCTACAGATAAAAATGATTATAGAAGCAACAAAGTAATTTTTACAGTTTTCAATAACCCACTTTACAGACTAGAATATTATTTCATTTCATTTCTTGCTTGGCATAGTTACGACCCAGCTTCCTGAATGTTTTCTTCCCATTCTTGTCCTTACAATACAATATATTCCAAACGGATGGATTCCTTCTGGAGCCATAAGGAATAGATTTGAAACTGCTTGTGTAGTTGAAATGTTTGCTTAAAAACTATATGCCCCTAATTATTTTTATTGTTTGTTTTAAATGCATATCTTAAATTAGAAAACCCTCAATTGTTTGGATTATATTATTCATAATATAAAGAATAAATAGAATTTAATAGAATGAGTAGAAATAAAGAGAAAACTAGAGTTATTTGTAATCATAGAATGTTTTGGGAAGACAGTATTTTTAGGAAAATGCTCAAATAAATTAAACCTCATACTTAAATGTTGGTTTTACTCTTGAACCAGTTAATTCGTCCATCTATTCATTCAATAAAGACTTATTAAGTACCTAATTCTTTCCTTTTCCAGCTTTATTATGGTACAATTGACAAATAAAAATTGTGTATGTTTATGCTGTACAACATGATGTTTTGATCCATGTGTACATTGTGAAATGATTACCATAATCAAGCTAGTTAACATATGCATCACCTCACAGAATTATATTTTTTTTCTGGTTAGAATCTTTAAGATCTATTCTCTTAGTAATTTTCATATATGAAGCACATTATTAACTATAGTCACCATGCTGTACAATACATCACCAAGGTGCCCAGTTTTTAAGGAAATGCTAATGATTTTTTTTAAAAAAATTGTGTAGAGATGGGGTCTTGCTGTATTGGCCAGGCTAGTCTCAAACTCCTGGCCTCAAGCAGTCCTCCTGCCATGGCCTCCCAAAGTGCTGGGATTACAGGTGTGAGCTACTGTGCCCGACCCCAGTGATTTTTCATGTTTAATGTGTTAACTCAACATACACTATTAGAAAGAATAAAGGATCTCTCCTATTTATGTAGAGCTTGTGTTTCACAGAGTGCTCCCATATTAACTCTTGTAAGACACTTAATCAGTAAGCTTTTACTTACCTTTTTAAACCTGAAATTAATTTGATTCTTCCTTTGCTAAGCAGGATGGGAAAGTGTTCACATTTGGAGACAATAGCTCTGGACAGCTGGGATACAGCCCCACTCCTGAGAAGAGAGGTCCACAACTTGTGGAAAGAATTGATGGCCTAGTTTCACAGATAGATTGTGGAAGGTAATAGCTTCTTCTTCTTAGCATGTGTAGACAGTGTTATATTTTATTACTTAGAAATGACTCACATGGAATGTTATCAAACCTTAAAAACCTAAAATATGTGGTTGCTCTTTTTATAGAGCATTTTCCTGCCTGAAAATTTACTTATTTCAAATATAGTTTAATCTTTCAGTTTTTAATCTTTATTGTAGGTATTTTATTTATTTAATAAGAAATCATTGGAAGTCTACTGTGTATAGAACACTGTACCAGGTGCTGGAGGATGGGAAGTAGATTGATAAAAATAATAGAGCTTTCTTGCTTAAATTGATAAGACAAAATTAAAGTAAATTAATCTCGTGATGCAGAAGAAGAATAATACATATGTATTTGCATATATATTCAGAGTTCTGCATAACCTAATTATGAAGACACTTTGAGTGTTTAAATATCTACCCAATGCATTAAAAAAAAAATAGAAATGCCTGCATTTAAAACACAAATGATAGAAACCATAGTAAAGACCCATCAATAACGTTCTATTTTCAAGATTAGTAGCAAGTTAATATTGACTGGCTGTCTGTTTAGCCACATCCTTTGATGCCCTCTAACACTGATATTGTGATAAGGGAGCTGGGTGGTAGCTGGGTGCTTAGTAAAAGCAAATTGGTTTTTTGTGTTTGTTATTTTATGTTAAGGGACATCATCTTTCTCAAAAGCCATGAGTGCCTTAGTCTTCATTATGGTGTTTTCTCTCTCCTATAGTTATCACACCCTTGCATATGTGCACACCACTGGTCAGGTGGTATCTTTTGGTCATGGACCAAGTGACACAAGCGAGCCAACTCATCCAGAGGCCCTGACAGAGAACTTTGACATTAGATGCCTGATTTCTGCTGAAGGTATGAGTCCCACTAATTCATGATTTTGTGTTCATCAGTGCCACTGGAGAAGAACTAGTATCTTTCAAAGGATCCTACAGAACTGTAGTTTCCCTAGTACTTTTATTTT
>NW_016830874.1:0-369 GCF_001698545.2 Rhinopithecus bieti
AAGTAGCTGGGATTACAGGCAAGCGCCACCAAACCCAGCTAATTTTTGTATTTTTTTGTTGTTGTTCAGACGGAGTCTCGCTCTGGCACCCAGGCTGGAGTGCAGTGGCGCAATCTCGGCTCACTGCAACCTCCACCTCCCGGGTTCAAGTGATTCTCCTGCCTCAGCCTCCCGAGCAGCTGGGACTACGGGTGTGTGCCACCACGCCAGGCTAATTTTTGTATTTTTGGTAAAGACGGGGTTTCACCATGCTGGCCAGGATGGTCTCGATCTCTTGACCTTGTGATCCGCCTGCCTCGGCCTCCCAAAGTGCTGGAATTACAGGCGTGAGCCACCGTGCCCGGCCATTTTTGTATTTTTAGTAGAGAT
>NW_016830875.1:0-318 GCF_001698545.2 Rhinopithecus bieti
GCAATCTCTCAGGAAGCTCCTCTCTAGTTATTATCTGAGGATATTTCCTTTTTCACCATGAGTCCCTATGGGCTCCCAAATCTCACTTTGCAGATTCCACGAAAAGAGAGTTAGCAAACTGCTTCCTGAGAACTAAGCTGTAACACTGTGAGAGGAATTTAAATATCACAGAGAAGTTTCTCGGGAAACTTCTTTCATGTTTTGTACTGATGATATTTCCTTCATCAGCGTAGGCGTCAATACGATCAACAAAGTCCTTCTCAGGTTCCTCAAAAACACTGATAATGTACTGCCGCATGAAACGTAATTGTAACTCTG
>NW_016830876.1:0-1391 GCF_001698545.2 Rhinopithecus bieti
TATATATATTTATATGTATGTTTATGTACATATTTTAGAAAGCTGGGTTATACTACAAAGTTTATTATAATAAAAATTAGCTATCACCTCTCCTGTCCCAAAGTTCCACTTTCCAGAGTCAACTGTTTTCAGCAGATTTTGCTGGGTTATAAACCCACATTTCCAAATACAATTTTTTCCTGCTCTTTCCTTGTTTGTTTTCAACTTCAGAAATTATCTATTAACTTCTTACTCTAGGAAATTAACGTTTAGCTTTCTCTACATGCATATATGCATACGCTTCTTTCATCTTCCAAATGTAGTTATGTCACAGTTTTTGTTTAAGTTGATATTTTTTGTTTTATTAGTACATGCATTGTTTAAAGCTGAGCCAGATAGTACTCTAGGGGACTATTGTGAGGCGACTGTGCCTTACGTCTCTGAACTCATCCTCTGCCACTCTCCTTGCTTGTACTTAGCTGCAGTCACTCTAGTCTTTCCTCTGTTTCTCACACACAGACAACATATTCTTGCCTCCGGGCCTTTGGACTTCCTGCTTGCCTCTGATATTTACATGATTCACTCCCTCACTTTGTTCAGTTTATCTTAGAACCCTCATGGACCACCATCCCCACTCACTGCATGCCACTCTGTCTTCTTTACTCATTTTATTTTTCTTCAGAACTTTTAATACTGCCTAACAGATTATGTGTTTGTTTATTCTCTCCTATTAGAGATTTTTGTCCATTTTGTTTACTTCTGTATCTTTAGCACTTAGAACCATTCCCAGCACATAGCAGGTATTCAATAAATGGTTGTTGAATGAAAGAATGAATAAGTAGGTGAGTGAATATATTTACGAATAGATTATTTTATTTACTTTCTTTTTTTTTTTTTGTTTTGAGACCGAGTCTCCCTCTGTCACTCAGGCTGGAGTGCAGTGGTACAGTTTGGGCTCACTACAACCTCTGCCTCCTGAGTAGCTGGGATTACAGATGTGTGCCACCACGACTGGCTGATTTTTGTAGTTTTAGTAGAGACGGGGTTTCATCATGTTGGCCAGGCTGGTCTCGAACTCCTGACCTCAAGTGATACCTGCCTCAGCCTCCCAGAGTACAGGGATTACAGGCATGAGCCACTGTACCTGACCCCTGTTTTATTTACAGGCATGAGCCACTGCACCTGACCCCTGTTTTATTTACTTTCTTATATAATTTTTGTTTCCTTGGAGTGGGTAATCGTTTTGTTTTTTACTTTGCTTAGTTGTCCCCAAACTCTCCTACCTTACTGTAAAAGGATTCCCAATATGGCCAAACACCACAGACAATTTTCATATTTCTTTTGGAAACATTTATTCTAGACCATTCTATCTGTGTGTGTGTGTGTGTGTGTGTGTGTGTGTGTGTGTGTGT
>NW_016830877.1:0-666 GCF_001698545.2 Rhinopithecus bieti
CCGCAAGGCTGACTCCAGCTGGCCCTCAGCAGCCAGGCACAGAGTGATGGTCAGGAAGCTCAGGTAGTAGCCCCGGTGGAGGCCGTGCCAGTAGGCGCTCAGCACCATGGTCCAGGCGCTCCTGAAGAGGAGGCTGGGAGTCAGGACCTGAGAGTCCAGGTCCCCAGTGCCCACTGACCCCAGATCCAGGAGCCCCTCCTCCCTCAGACCAGGAGTCCAGGCCCCACCCCTTCCTTCCTCAGACCCAGGAGTCCAGGCCCTTGCCCCTCCTCCCTCTGACCCAGGAGTCCAGACCCCACCTCCCTCCTCCCTCAGATCCAGGAGACCAGGCCCCAGGCCCTTCCCGCTCAGAACCATGCCCCTAGCTCGGGAAGGCGGAGGAGGCTATAGGTCTCCTTCAGGGATCCAGGAGCTCGCAGCCTCCCATACACACTCACAGTCCTATGAAGACCCTCTCCTCCTTTAAAGATTTAACATTTTATGTTCCACTGCCCTTCCTCTCCCAGGACCAACAAGTCTAATTCTTCAGCCCAATGGGTTTTTTTTTTGTTTATTTTTTGAGACGGAGTCTCGCTCTGTCACCCAGGCTGGAGTGCAGTGGCCCGATCTCGGCTCACTGCAAGCTCCGCCTCCCGGGTTCAAGTGATTCTCCTGCCTCAGCCTCCG
>NW_016830878.1:0-1348 GCF_001698545.2 Rhinopithecus bieti
CTGTTCCATTGGTCTATATCTCTGTTTTAGTACCAGTACCATGCTGTTTTGGTTACTGTAACCTTGTAGTATAGTTTGAAGTCAGGTAGCGTGATGCCTCCGGCTTTGTTTTTTTTTGCTTAGGATTGTCTTTCCAATGCGGGCTCTATTTTGGTTCCATATGAACTTTAAAGTAGCTTTTTTCAATTCTGTGAAGAAAGTCATTGGTAGCTTGATGGGGATGGCATTGAATCTATAAATTACCTTGGGCAGTAAGGCCATTTTCATGATATTGATTTTCCTATCCATGAGCATGGAATGTTTTCCCATTTGTTTGTGTCCTCTTTTATTTTGTTGAGCAGTGATTTGTATTCTCCTTGAAGAGGTCCTTCACATCCCTTGTAAGTTGGATTCCTAGGTATTTTATTCTCTTTGTAGCAATTATGAATGGTGAATGGGAGTTCACTCATGATTTGACTCTCTGTTAGTCTGTTATTGGTGTATAAGAATGCTTGTGATTTTCGCACATTGGTTTTGTATCCTGAGACTTTGCTGAAGTTGTTTATCAGCTTAAGGAGATTTTGGGCTGATATGATGGGGTTTTCTAAATGTATAATCATGTCATCTTATTATACTAAATGTATAATCATGTCACAGGGACAATTTGACTTCCTCTTTTCCTAATTCAATACCCTTTATTTCTTTCTCTTGCCTGATTGCCGTGGCCAGAACTTCCAACACTATGTTGAATAGGAGTGGTGAGAGAGGGCATCCTTGTCTTGTGCTGGTTTTCAAAGGGAATGCTTCCAGTTTTGCCCATTCAGTATGATATTGGCTGTGGATTTTCACAAATAGCTTTTATTATTTTGAGATACGTTCCATCAATACCTAGTTTCTTGAGAGTTTTTAGCATGAAGGGCTGTTGAATTTTGTTGAAGGCCTTTTCTGCATCTATTGAGATAATCAAGTGGTTTCTGCCATTGGTTCTGTTTATGTGAAGGACTACATTTATTGATTTGTGTATGTTGAACCAGACTTGCATCCCAGGGATGAAGCCGACTTGATCGTGGTGGATAAGCTTTCTGATGTGCTGCTGGATTTGGTTTGCCGATATTTTATTGAGGATTTTTGCATCGATGTTCATCAGGGATATTGATCTAAAATTCTCTTTTTTGTGTGTGTGTCTCTGCCAGGCTTTAGTATCAGGATGATGCTGGCCTCATAAAATGAGTTAGGGAGGGTTCCCTATTTTCTATTGATTGGAATGGTTTCAGAAGGAATGGTAGCAGCTCCTCTTTGTACCTCTGGTAGAATTAGGCTATGAATCTGTCTGGTCTTGGACTTTTTTTGATTGGCAGGCTATTAATTA
>NW_016830879.1:0-356 GCF_001698545.2 Rhinopithecus bieti
AAGAAATTTTTCCCATGAAATTTGTTGATAAGATTGTTGATGTTAGGCAGTTTTTAGAAAGGCACTTGCTTCATTAGTATTAGTGTGTTTTGTGTTTCCTTAGTATGTTTGTTAGCGTGTTTTGGCGTGCTTTGCTAAGAAATCTGCACTAAGCTGCTTTTGCTGAGGGTGTGGCTGCTATGGCCACTGTTGGTAAAGTCATTGTTGATAAGGCGTTATTTCTAAGTTTATTATTGCAAGGAAATTGTTGCCTTTTTGTTAAGAGAATTGTATTAGTTTCCTAGGGCTGCCATATCAAAGTACCATGAACGAGGTGGCTTAAAACAAAAGAAATTTCTCTTAAACAAAAGAAATTT
>NW_016830880.1:0-846 GCF_001698545.2 Rhinopithecus bieti
AAATGTTTATAGATTGACTTTGGGTTAGACAAAGGTTCTTTGGGAGTCTCCTTGACAGCTCCATATAGAGGCTTAGCCAAGATTCCGAAATTAGGAATCCAGTGTCTGAAAAATCCTACTAGACCTAGGAAGGATTGAATTTCCTTTGCGTCTTGAGGAGGAAAAGATTTTGTATTAGAGTTAAGCGGTCTGTAGTAAGTGAGCGCATCGTAGGAGTGATCTCAATACCTAAATATATGACACATTGTTGTGTGAGTTGAGCTTTGTGTTTGGATATTTGGTAACCTTTGGATCCTAGATGATTAAGGAGGATCGCAGTGTCTAAAAGAGAGTCCTGTCCCGTGGGACTACAGAGTAAAAGGTCATCTACATATTGGAGAATTTTACTATTGGTAAGAGGACAGGAGGCTAAGTCTTTTGCTAGGGCCTGCCCAAAGAAATGGGGCTGTCTCGGAACCCTTGGGGGAGCACTGTCCATGTCAGTTGGGTGGAGGTATGGGTGTCTGGGTCTTCCCATGTAAAAGCAAAAGAAACTGACAATCTGGGTGCAGGGGAATAGTGAAAATGCATCTTTTAGATCCAGTACAGTAAAGTGTGTTGTATTAGGTGGAATGAGAGAAAGAAGGGTATAGGGGTTGGGAACTACCGGATGGGTGGGACAAACAGCTTCGTTGATAAGACGAAGATCCTGCACTAACTGAAAAGTTCCATCTGCCTTCTTTACAGGTAGGATTGGGGTGTTACAGGGAGAATGAATGGGGATGAGGATGTGTTGGATGAGTAACCTAGTAATGATTGGTTTTAGTCCTCGTAAGTGCTGTGGAGAGAGAGAGAACTGTGGGCGGG
>NW_016830881.1:0-852 GCF_001698545.2 Rhinopithecus bieti
TTGATGTCACTCTCCCAGGACTCAGATGGCACCTCTCCCCATACACACAGTGAGTGGTCAAGTCCAGCCACGTTCTCTCCTGCCCATCCCTCTCTTTCCACTCCTCTCTCATACAATAGCAAAGCCCTTGAAATAAGTTGCTTAGCTTCAAGCCTCAGTTCTGTCATTCATAAGCTGGTTAAACTGCCTATCCTTTGACCTCTTTATGATTTTTGGTTTTTTAAGCTCCACCTCCTGGGTTCACGCCATTCTCCTGCCTCAGCCTCCCGAGTAGCTGGGACCACAGGCGCCCGCCACCATGCCCGGCTAATTTTTTTTTGTATTTTTAGTAGAGACGGGGTTTCACCGTGTTAGCCAGGATGGTCTCGATCTCCTCCCTCGTGTTGCGTCCGCCTCGGCCTCCCAAAGTGCTGGGATTACAGGCATGAGCCACTGCGCCCGGCTCTATGATTCTGGTTTTATTTTCACTTTTTAAATTGGGGAGACAAAACTTACCTTGCGGGGTGAAAATTAAAGCAAATCTACAAAGAATAAATGACGGATGGCTTATCTTAAAAAATACAAATTGCGGCCGGGCGCGGTGGCTCAAGCCTGTAATCCCAGCACTTTGGGAGGCCGAGACGGGCGGATCACGAGGTCAGGAGATCGAGACCATCCTGGCTAACATGGTGAAACCCCGTCTCTACTAAAAATACAAAAAACTAGCCGGGCGACGTGGCGGGCGCCTGTAGTCCCAGCTACTTGGGAGGCTGAGGCAGGAGAATGGCGTGAACCCGGGAGGCGGAGCTTGCAGTGAGCTGAGATTGGCCCACGGCACTCCAGCCTGGGCGACAGAGCGAGCCTCCGTCTCAA
>NW_016830882.1:0-918 GCF_001698545.2 Rhinopithecus bieti
TTTGTTTTTTGTTTGTTTGTTTGAGACGGAGTCTCGCTCTGTCGCCCAGGCTGGAGTGCAGTGGCGCCATCTCGGCTCACTGCAACCTCCACCTCACGGGTTCAAGCGATTCTCCTGTCTCAGCCTCCAGAGTAGGTGGGATTACGGGCGTGCGCCACGACGCCCGGCTAATTTTTGTATTTTTAGTAAAGATGGGGTTTCCTCATGTTGGCCAGGCTGGTCTCGAACTCCTGACCTCGATCCACCCCCACCCCCAGCTTCCCAAAGTGCAGGGATTACAGGCCTGAGCCTCCGCGCCCGACCTGCAAATACAGTTAGTGAAAGGCAAGATCCTCTTGATGCGTTTACATTCTCCTGAGGAAAAGAGAACATAAACAGATAAACACAAAAGTGTAATATCAAGGGTCAACGAAAAATACAACAGGAACCAGAGGGTGGAGGCCGAAGGCACTGGTATTTGAGATGATATTAGGGAAGATCTCCCTGATGAAGTGATATTTGTGCAGAGAGCTGAGGGGACATGGGAAATGAGGGAATGAGTCGTGATATTGCCTAAGGGCAGAGGATGAAAAGCAGCAGTTGGAAGGTTTTGAATAGAGAAGAGCCATGATCTGACTTTAGTTTTTAAAGATTCATCTGGCTGCTGTGTGAAAAATAATAGGACACAAATGGAAGCAGAAAGCCAGTTAGCAGAGACTACTTCAGAGTCCAGGTCAAGTGATATCCTAGAAGGGAAGAGAGAAGTTATTAGATTCAAGACGTGTTTTGAAAGTAAGAGTCCACAGATTTGATGACGGATTAGAAATTGGGGGGAAAGAAGAAAAGGGATTAGGGATTACTCCAGGGTTGACTTAGGGGTTACTGCAAGGTAAACTCTACTGGACTGGGAAACCGTGAGGAAGGTGCAGGTTTAGAGCT
>NW_016830883.1:0-850 GCF_001698545.2 Rhinopithecus bieti
TGAGGATATTCCCTTTTCACCATAGCTCTCAATGAGCAACCAAATATCACTTTTCCGAATCCACGACAACAGTGTTAGCAAACTGTTCCAAGAAGGGAGGGGGGGAACTCTGTGTGATGTGGTCACACATCAGAAAGTAATCTCTCAGAAAGTTCTCTCTAGTTATTATCTGAGGATATTTCCTTTTTCTCCATGGGCCACTAGGGCTCCGTAATATCACTTTGCAGATTCAACGAAAAGAGTATTAGCAAACTGACTCCTGAGGTCTAAGGTGTAACTCTGTGAGATGTATTCACGGATCAGAAAGAAGTTTCTCAGAAAGCTTCTTTCAGGTTTTGAACTGATGATAATTCCTTTATCAGCATAGGCCTCAATGCGATCCAAAGAAGCCCTTCTCAGGTTCCTCAAGACAGTGTTAATGGACTGCTCCACGAAACATAAGTGTAACTCTGTGAGATGAATTCACACATCACCAAGAAGTTTCTAAGAAAGCTTCTTTCGAGATTTCATCTGAGGATATTTCCTTTGTCACCGTAATCTTCATTGAGCTAAGAAGTATCCCATTGCACATTTCCAGAAAACTTAGTTAGCAAACTGATCACTGAAGAGAAACGTGTAACTCTGTGAGTTGCATTCACACATGGCAATGCAGTTTCTCAGAAGGCTTCTTTCCAGTTTTGGTCTGAGGATATTTCCTTTTTCACCATACCCCTCAATGAACTCTCACATATCACTTGGAAGAATCCACGGCAACAGTGTTAGCAATCTGTTCCAAGAAGAGAATGGTGGAAATCTGTGTGATGAAGTCACCCATAAGAAAGCAATCTCTCAGAAAGCTTCTCTCTACTTA
>NW_016830884.1:0-2228 GCF_001698545.2 Rhinopithecus bieti
AAAAAAAAAGAAAGAAAACCATGAAGTAAAGGCTGTCTATAGGCAAGCAACTCTTACAGAGTCTTTGCCACTGAGAAAACCAAGAACCAAAATCAAAAGACCCACACAATATACATTGTATTCGTATTCTAAAGGGGAAAATAGTTTTCATTAAAACTAAAGTAAATTCAAAAATCATGGGAAGAGAGAATTTAGCCTATGAGAAAGAAACAGAGAAACACTTCTGGAAGTATATAAAAAACAGAGTGTTACAACACCCCCTGCCAAATTGTATTAACTCTCCAGCAATAAGACTACACAAAATGATATTTTGAAATCTCAGGTAAAGAATTAAAACACTGATTTTAAAACCTCAATGAAATCCAATCGAAAGTTGGGAACAAACACACAAAAATCAGAACACCAATTTAGGAGTTACTTAAGAGTTTGATTTTTTAAAACGAACTCTGGAAATAAAAAAATTATCAAATTAATTATAATTTACAGCTTAAAATTTTAACAATGGACTATATTAAATTTGGGAAAAGCATCACAGCTTAAAGACAGGTATTTCAATTTAACCCAGTAAGATAAAGATAAAGAAAAAAGTTAAAAATAAACCCATTGGAAAGTAGAGGATTATGTCAAACAACTGAACCACTGAGTCATAGATTTTCCTGAATAAATAAAAAAGTAAATAGTTTGGAGAACTTATTTGAGGAAATAATTGAAAAACAATTCCTAGTCTTTCTAGAGATTTACACATACAGATAAAAGAGGCCCATAAAACTCCAAAACATTGCATTGGAAAACAGAAGTCACCATTATCTATAATTGTCAGAGTATCTAAAGTCAATAGGAAGAAAATAATTCTAAAATTAATAAAAGTTTCTGATAATCTATAAGAAATCTTACTACACTAATGGTGTATTTCTCAGCATAAACCTGATCAGATAGAAGAGATTGGAGTCCTGATTTCAAACTTCTTAAATTAAAAAATGTGTCAAGAATACTTTTTCTACCCTGCTAGACAAAGCTTCATAAATGAAGGAGAAATAAAGCATGTCTCAGACAAACGAATACTAAGGGAACTCATCAACGCTAGACCAGACATACAGGAAGTCATACATTTCATAGAGAAGGAAAAAATAGTCAAGACACGGAAAACATGTATTTTTTCCAATCAGATGTCACCAAATTTCGTATACAGTATTATGACCTGTGTCATTAGTATAAATTACTAATATTTTGTGTAATATTACAACTGAGAACAATTTTAAAAGAAAAAAGTATATTTGAGAGCACATGAACTAAACTGAATGTATTTTCAATTTTGGTCCAACTATTGCACCTCTAATAATACCCTGGTTTTGAGTGGGGCTTTGGAAAAAATATTTTTTTTTTGAGACGAAATTTCGCTCTTGTTGCCCAGGCTGGAGTGCAATGGCACGATCTCCACTCACTGCAACCTCCGCCTCCCAGTTTCAAGCAATTCTCCTGCCTCAGCCTCCCAAGTAGCTGGGATAAAAGGCATGCACCACCACGCCCGGCTAACCCCCCGGTTAAAATAGAGACCATAAGACTGACAGACTAGACTCTCCATGGCAGTAAGATGTCAAATTGTAAACAAGACCTAAGGCCTTGCCAGACATGTATTTTGCCAAATAAAAGAGGACACAAACAAATGGAAGAACATTCCATACTCATGGAGAGGAAGAATCAATATTGTGAAAATGGCCATACTGCACAAGGTAATTTATAGATTCAATGCCATCCTCATTAAGCTACCAATGATGCTCTTCACAGAATTGGAAAAAAACTACTTTAAAGTTCATATGGATCCAAAAAAGAGCCCGCATTGCCAAGACAATCCTAAGTCAAAAGAACAAAGCTGGAGGCATCACGCTACCTGACTTCAAACTATACTACAAGCCTACAGTAACCAACACAGCATGGTACTGGTACCAAAACAGAGATATAGACCAATGGAACAGAACAGAGACCTCAGAAAGAATACCACACTTCTACAACCATCTGATCTTTGACAAACCTGACAAAAACAAGAAACAGGGAAAGGATTCTCTGTTTAAGAAATGGTGCTGGGAAAACTGGCTGACCATAAGTAGAAAGTTGAAACTGGATCCCTTCCTTACACCTTATACAAAAATTAATTCAAGATGGATTAGAGACTTAAACGTTAGAACAAAACCATAAAAACCCTAGAAGAAAACCTAGGTAATACCATTCAG
>NW_016830885.1:0-4549 GCF_001698545.2 Rhinopithecus bieti
GACAGGAGAGTGGGAAAGGGGCCTCTGTACCTCTTTGATGTTCTGGTAGTGGGGGCTGGCATTCTCCTGGAAGCGTGGAGCAGAACATCTGGGCCACCGTGTGGTACAGGAACCTGTACTGCTCCTGTTGGGGTGAGGGACCATCAGGAAGGGAAGGCAGGGAATGACAGCAGCGGGCCACTGTCCCTGAAGATTAGGAGACCCAGCGTTCACCTCTGTCTGCACGGCCGCAGGCCGCTGCTTCCTCATCTCAAGGACCACATCAAAGAGGCTGAAGTCAGGTGGGATCATCTGGGGCAGACAGGCAACGCACTTGAGCAGGACACGAGGTCATGGGCAGCACATTGCACACACAGGATGCCTGCATCGTACCTGGGTCAGGAGCAGCTGCCTCACGTAATCCACGGTGCACAGGACACCTGTTCGCCCACAGCCCGCACTGACAAGAGAATCAGCCTGACTGGTCAGGTCCTGACCACAACCCCTTTTAGACAGGGCATTTGGGGATGGGGGTGAGGGTCCATAAAGATGAGATTACACCAAAAAAATCTTTTGTTATCTATGTATTTCCAGTTCAGTAAATACAACACTGTATTATTATTTTTGTCTGAATAGTATTTTCATTGATACATCACAATATATTTACTCCAATTCCCTATTGCGTTTAGATTATTTCTAATTTTTCTGTTAATAATACTAAGAGAGCTTTTAAGTCAATACATCTGAATCCTGAATAAAATTCTTGTTCTTTCTCTTTGGATGGGTATTCAGACTCTTAATTTTACAAATGAAGAAATAAAGTTCCAGAAGGTAACAGAGATAGAACTAGGCACTATTTTCTATTTTCTTTCCTTCCTTTCTTTTGAGAGTTAATGATTATTTAAAAGTATTCATAATTTTCTGATAATAAAAGTCAGACATGGCAATATGGCACTGGATATTCAAAAACTACAATATCCTTTTACTTGAAGATTTTAAAAGGAAATGATTACAATAAATACCCAGAGTCAACAATTATCAAGTTTCTGTCATATTTGCTTCATCTATCTCTTTCCTTTGAAAGCAAATCCTAGGCTGGGCTCAGTGGCTAATGCCTGTAATTCTAGCACTTTGGGAGACTGAGATGGGCGGATCACTTGAGTTCAGAAGTTCAAAACCAGCTTGGCCATCATGGTGAAACCCCATCTCTAAAAATACAAAAAATTAGCTGGGCATGGTGGTGCGCACCTGTAATCCCAGCTACTTGGGAAGCTGAGGCAGGAGAGTCACTTGAACTCGGGAGGTGGAGGTTGCAGTGAACCAGGATCGTGCCACCGAACTCCAGTCTGGGCAACAGAGTGAGAGATTGTCTCAAAAAAAAAAAAAAAAAAAAAAAAAAAAAAAAAGAAAGAAAGCAAATCCTAGGTACCATTTCATTTTATCCCTACATGTTCAGGTATGCTGTTAGGGCTCAAAAGTGATACCCCAAAGATTGTGCTTTGATGTGCTGAATGGCTTTGAAGCTGCCTCAGAATCAAGGTTCCCCTAACCTTTCTTGTCTCCACCCACTCCCAAGCATAAGGAGAGACTCTCTCTGGAATTCCCTCTTCTAACCAAGAAAGATTTTTTCCGAAAGAAATGCAATTTTTCTTAGGATCCCCTCCCTAGGGGTCTCACCAAATAACCAGGAAAGATCAATCACCAGAGAAGAGAAGATGTTGGAAGTCATCACCATGGCCAGACAGACGTTTCATTCATTCTTCTGACGGAAGCTTCAAGAGATTACCTGGGAAACTTGATCTGCATAATAAGATGACCTTTGTTCCTGTGCAGTTCTGCCCCTCACCTTCCCATAATGTCTCCCTCCCACCTCCCAGGTTCATACATCTCTTCCCATAACTAGAGTTTGTTTGTTTGTTTGTTTGTTTGTTTTGAGATGGAGTCTTGCTCTGTCACCCAGGCTGGAGTGCAGTGGCACGATCTCAGCTCACTGCAAGCTCTGCCTCCTGGGTTCATGCCATTCTCTAGCCTCAGCCTCCTGAGTAGCTGGGACTACAGGCACCCACCACCTAATTTTTTGTATTTTTAGTAGAGACGGGGTTTCACTGTGTTAGCCAGGATAGTCTCGATCTCCTGACCTCGTGATCCACCTGCCTCAGCCTCCCAAAGTGCTGGGATTACTGGCGTGAGTCACTGTGCCTGGCTGAAGAGAGTATTTAAGCAACCATCTAGCCCCTCTTAGAATTCACATTTTGTATGAATCCCATGCACATGTATGCATGTTAAATTTGTATGCTTTTTTTTTTTCCTAATAATCTGCCTTTTGTCAGTTGAGTTTTAGCAAGCCTTCAGAAGACAAAGGGGAAGTTTTCCCTCTGCCCCTACAATGCCTATGTAAAAAAAAAAAAAAAAAAAAAAAAAAAAGGGCTTCTAAAAAAACACAATACCATATCACACCTAATAATTTAATAATTCTGTGACATCATCTAATATGCAGTTCAACGTGAAATTTCCATGACTATCTCAAAATATCTCTTTTTACAATGGGTTTGTTTGACTCAGGAACAAAACAAGGCCCACAGATTACATTTGGTTGTTAAGGCTCTTAAATCTCTATTAATCCTTAGCAGTCTTTTCTCATTTCCCCCCATGCCTATGTTGTAGAAACCAGGTAGCCCTGTGGAAAGCTTCATATTCTGGATTTGTCCATTTGTTACCATGTTATTTAATTGTTTCCTTTATCACCTATATTTCCATCAATGAAGGTAGCTCTAGAGCCTGGATTAGAGTCAAGTTGGACTCCTGTTAAGAGTATTTCACAGGTAGTGCTGTGCAGTCAGTGTTGCGTTAGGAGCTATCTAATGCCTAGTTGCCCACTTTTAGAGTATAGTGGGCCCAGTGCTATGCCATCCCAATGGGGGAGGGCAGGCTAGAGGGGTGGGAGGGCAATATCAAGACAAATACAAAATACCCTCCCACCCACGATGGTTCCTCTTCCACCTCCAACTACACCCTCATGGGTGTAGAATCAGATTTTGCTTTCAGATGAGAGAGGTTTCCTCATCCAGCCCAACCCACAACACCACCATAGCTCCATCATGGGCAAACTGTTTTTATAGACTTGCAAATTAATGTCTGTGGACTGGCAGCATTAGCATCACCTGCACCTGAAAGCTTGTTGGAAATGCAGAAACTCTTACCCTATAATTACCAAATTAAAAATTGGATTTGTTGGGGCTCAAAGAAATGACACTCCAAAATATGGCACTTTGACATGCTGAACTAGAGAAGCAGCCACAAGGCCTCTCTGCCCTCCTTCCCCACCCCCAATTCTCTGTGTCTCCCAAAGCTCAGAATGGGGCTGTTCTCTGAAGTTCCCTGATCCACCTAGAAACTGGATCCACCAAAGAGGAATACAATTGCCTTTGATCCTCTCCCCTAAAATATCACTAAGCAGAAAAGATCAAAACTCATATCTCAGAGGAAGAGATGAAAATTAAACACCACACTTGGAGCCCAGACACTGTTCTCTGGTCCCGTTCAATTCCCAAAGATAATTATTTGCTAGCCATTAACTGAATATTGGGCCCATTCATTACCCCTAAAAATCATTTGCTATATAAATTGCCACATTTCCCTGCTCTTTCCTACCCTGTAAAGAAAAGTATATAAGCATCTAGACCTCACTGGGTTTTTAGGTAATCATCCTCCTGGTATTCCCTTGTGCTTATGTGTGGTAAATAAATGTGTATGCATTTTCTCCTATTAATCTTCCTATTCATTCTGTGTTCATTTTCAGCGAACCTTCAGAGGGGGAAGAAGAGCTTTCCCTTGGCCTCTACACATTCTAACAAGATTCTTCCTGTGATTAGTATGCCCTTTAAAATTTGAGCACCACTGGTCCTCAGGACCCCAGAGGAGTTAGGTCTGGATTACAGGAATAAGGGCAGTAGTATTAGTTATCTGCTTCTGTATAACAAATTACCCTAAAACTTAGTAGCTTAATAAAGATACATTGATGGGCCAGGTGTGGTGGCTCAAGCCTGTAATCCCAGCACATTGGGAGTCCAGGGCAGGCGGATCACTTGAGCCAGGAATTTGAGACCAGCCTGGCCAACATGGTGAAACCCCATCTCTACTAAAAATACAAAAATTAGCTTGGCATGGTGGCATGTGCCTGTAATCTCAGCTACTCTGGAGGCTGAGGTAGGAGAATCGCTTGAACCTGGGAGGAGGTGGAGATTGCAGTGAGCCAAGATGGTGCCACTGCACCCCAGCCTGGGCAACAGAGTGAGACTCTGTCTCAAAAAAAAAAAAAAAAAGATACATTTGTGATCTCACATATTTTCAGAGAGTTAGAAAGTAGGAGTGTCTTGGCTGGTGATTTCTGGCTCGTGGGATTCTTACGAGATTGGTGTTGGGTTGTCAAGCTATTGGCCAGAGGAACCACTTCTAAGCTTCCTCATATTGTTGGCAGAATGCTTCGGTTTCTTGCTACAAGGGCCGATCCCTAGGACTGCTTATGATATGAGGGTCCCCAAAGATGAGTGGCTAGAGAGAGAGGAAGGGA
>NW_016830886.1:0-918 GCF_001698545.2 Rhinopithecus bieti
CTCAACGGGATACAATGGTAATAACCTCTTAGAGTTCTGAAAAACAAATTATCGAAGAACCTTAAGTCACCTGCTATGATTTGACTGTGTCTCCCAAATTTCATGTGTTGGAAACTTAACCCCCATGCACGTAGAGGTGGGGCCTTTAAGGGGTGATTAGGTCCTGGGGGCATTGCCTCATGAATGAGGCAATCCCTCATGAATGGATTAATGCCATTACAGTGGGAGGGAGGGAGTTATGGCAGGAATGGGTTACTGATAAAATGATGTCTGGTTCTCCCTCTCTTTTGTTCATTGCTAGAACTCCAGTGGATAGAACAGTACCTGACATACAGTGGGTGCTCAATATTTACTGAATAGATGAATAAAAATACTCCATCACCAATTTCTTCTACTGATGCTTTACTACGTAATAGGAGGTGCCAAAGATTGTATCAGTGAGATTTTATTTTCCTTCTTAGGTACTGTTCTTTCTTTTCTTTTTTTTCAGCTATTTTTTTTTTTTAAACACGAGAGAATGTTATCGTTTTGCCTCAACTGTCAAACATAATTCTTGAAAACTCAACAGAGGAAGAAAAGCCCACTACACTCATTCACAGTTTTACTCTTCCCATTGTTCGTTCTTCCTTCCTGATGTTCCAGGTCTCCTTTTACCATTTCCTTTCTGATAAGAGAACTTCCTTTGGCCATTCTTTTAGAGCAGTTCTATTACAACAAATTCCCTTAGTTTTCCTTCATCTGTGAATGTCTTATAGAATTAAGAGTCGACAGTTGCTTCAACACTTGGAAAATGTTGTACCACCTCCTTCTGGCCTTCGTGGTTTCTCCTGAGAAATCTGCTGTCACTCGTATTGTTTTTACCCTATAGGTAAGGTGCTGCTTTCCTTTCACTGCTTTCAAGACTTTAATTTTCAGAAG
>NW_016830887.1:0-318 GCF_001698545.2 Rhinopithecus bieti
AACCCCAAATGAAAGAAGTGCCACCATAACTGCAGCCTGAGAGTTTGGTGATCTCTGGTATCTCAGTCAGGTCAATGATAGGATGACAACAGAGGAAAGAGAATGATTCCCCACAGGCCAGCAGGCAGTTCCCAGTGTAGTCCCTCATTGGGACGCAGAATCAGAACATGTAGATTGGTGCTGCAGACACTTGCTAACTTGCGTGCTAGAAGGACTAAGGAAAACTAGGAAGAAGCCTATGAATTATTCAATGATGTCCACTATAACACAGGGAAAGGAAGAAAATCCTACTGCCTTTCTGGAGAGACTAAGGGAGGC
>NW_016830888.1:0-2630 GCF_001698545.2 Rhinopithecus bieti
GCATCACCTCAATTTAAGGACAGTGTCCTTTGATGAAATAAAAATAGTTGCTATATATATATGGTGAGCTTTGCATGTTTATTGCAGCACTATTCACAATAGCAGAGACTTGGAATCAACCCAAATGTCCATCAGTGACAGACTGGATTAAGAAAATGTGGCACATATACACCATGGAATACTATGCAGCCATAAAAAAGGATGAGTTCGTGTCCTTTGCAGAGACATGGAGGCAGCTGGAAACCATCATTCTCAGCAAACTATCGCAAGAACAGAAAACCAAACACTGCATGTTCTCACTCATAGGTGGGAATTGAACAATGAGATCACTTGGACACAGGAAGGGGAACATCACCAGGGCCTATTGTGGGGAGGGGGGATGGGGGAGCGATAGCATTAGGAGATATACCTAAAGTAAATGACGAGTTAATGGGTGCAGCACACCAACATGGCATATGTATACATATGTAACAAACCTGCACATTGTGCACATGTACCATAGAACTTAAAGTATAATAATAAATAAATAAATATGGTGAGCTTATGGGTAGCTTTTTAAAAATGTATGTTTTAGGTTATGTTTCAGATTTAGTCTAATAAGAAATACTTTTAGTAAGAGTCATTCTTTTTGCACAATTAATCACTCTCCTTAACCATTAATCTTTATTTTAAAGTATTACATAGAACATTAGTTTCAAAAAGTTAACTAACGCAGAACTCTTCAGCGAAGTGGAACTGTAGCTGAGTTTCAAAGAGAAAGTGCAGTATTCATTCAACAATTAGTCACCTATTGAATTCAAACACTGGACTAACTGCTAGAAATATACTGATAAACAAAAGTCAACACAGACCCTGGGTGTGTGAGTCAAAGAGTTACAGCCTTCTGAGAGAGGCAGTGAGCAATCAAATGGTCACCCAAAAAAGTGGAAAAGTGAGACTTTGGAGAGATACTACAAGAACATAATATCAGTGAACAGAGGAAGATTAGAGAAAGCTTCCCTGAACAAAAACATCTGGGCAGAGATCTGAAAAGAACCAGATAAAGGAGTTGCTGGTAGTAGCAAATATATTCCAAGCAGGTGGAAGAGCATGTTCAAAGGTCCTATGTGCTTAAGTCGGAGAAATTAAAAGGATATACTGATGCGTACTGTCATACATAAGACGTCATTACATGCCTGTAAGCATATGGCTTCCGATATCAAAAGATACGTCCAGAGATCAATGGGATCATATTCCACGTAACCAGGTGAGGCTTTCTAGAAGTGGTGAGTTTCAAATGATGTTTGCAAAAGGAAATAACTCATGGTAAGCACATTAAACAATTCTTTGATTCAAAATGCACTAATGTATTGTAAAAGCATTGCCAAGTGGATCATTTATATTTTGAAAAAGAGAACTTAGTAGATCTTCCAAGATTGAACCAAAGAGTCCTGTCTCTGAGGTGGGAAACTGAAGACAGAACCATGATGGGGAGGAGGGTTTTACATGCTAATCTTCCTTGTTTTCTCTATTTGTGGGGTCTTCACCATTCCTTTAGGGGCTTCTAGGGAACTTTTATACACCTCTTTCAATTGTCACATATGGTTAGGGTTATTTTAAGAAATGACTGGTGCACCACCACAGAATCTGCAGCAGGTACCAGCTGAATTATTTGAATATTCCACCCGAACTATCTAACACATAAGCATTAGGGTTACATAGTCTTTCTTTTAAATTTCATATCTCAGCAAGCTCAAACACCACTTGTTTTGAACATGTGATGTGCAAGGGCATGATGAACAAACATTATTATTACTAATATTGTTATTATTTTTACTACCTCTCTACATCATTTGTGTTATTAGTATTACAATATATGAAACTCAAGCCATCACTTTGTAAATTTCAAAGAGATAAATCATCTGGTCAAGATTCATTGCATTAACTTACTTGGGAAAGGGAAAAAAACAGGTGGTTGCTTTGATTGCATAAAATGAAAAAGCTGTCACTACTACTTCCGTGTCTAAGACGTCGCTACTGAACAATTCTGGCAATTCTTCTGTAAAATCAAGTGCCTATATGTTTCTTCAGAAGAACAAACTGGTTAATTCCTATTATGTTTTATCATTTTACAAAGTTAAAAAAGTCCCTTTTAAAGAGAAGTTACAAAAGGGAGAGAATTTTAATGTGCTGAAATCTATAAACATGTATAAAACATAGAATTACAGAAGGCGAAGCAGAGAGACCTAGATTATAACTCTCTCTAGAAGCACTTGGAAAGATTTTAAGAATTCTGACGCCTGGGGCCCACCCAGACTATCCCAAAGCAAAAATCTGGCTCAGTGGTGCTGGGCTTGTGTACTTTTTAAGGCTCATGGGGGTGGTTCTAGAGAGCTGCCTGGGTTGAGAGCCCCTGTTTACCCCGTGTCAGAGAGATCTGACTGCCGACAGCTCTCCAGTCAAGCAATGTGGAAAACACCTGCTGACCAGCAGCTCTCCGGAGGAATTTCCCACTGCCTGGGTTTCCCAAGAAAACATTTACTGAAGATAATGGTATCCTTGTGAAAAAACACAAAATAAAATTCAGTTTGACTCAAGAAGGAGTATCCAAAAACATTCTTATTTCTTAAACATTGGGCAAGTCGCTTTTT
>NW_016830889.1:0-1388 GCF_001698545.2 Rhinopithecus bieti
CTGCGCCCTGGGCTGCATATCTTCCTGGGCGGGAAAATGTTTGTGCGCCTGCGGGAAAGGTTGGCGCCCGCGGGAAAGGTTGGCGCGCACGGGAACAGTTTTGGCGCACGCGGGAGAAACTTACGCGCGCGCGGGAAAAGCTTTGGGCGTGCGCGGGAAGGGTTTGTAAATAAAGAACCTGGGAATGTGCCCTCTTGTCTCCGCTTTGCGGAGATCAAGCAACAGAGGTCGGCTAATTCCGGGCCTCATGGCTCCAGACATGCTGGGAGGTGGGGGCCCAAGGTCCTGCAGCCCTGTGCTTGTGCCATGAAAATTAGCCTAGGTGTCCCGTGTCCACCCATCCACGTGGATTCCCAGGAGCATGAACAAGTGGCATGCAGCGAGATGAGGAGGGAGAGAGAAGTGGAAAAGAAGGAGAGAGAAAGAAAGATAGGGAGAAGGGAGTGAGAGAGAGGAAGAGAGATGGCGAGAGAGACAGAGGAGCCTGAGAGGATAAGGAGCGAGAGGGATGGGGAGAGAGACACAAAATGCAGAGACAGAGAGACGTGCATGAGGAGGTCGAGTTACTCTTGATGCCAGTTCCCAGTGAAAACTGTAGGTCACCATCACCTAACCACACATGCAATAAAGTCTTCTGCCTGCTGCTTAGAGTCCTGAGAACCTCTTCTCGTGGAGCATAAAACCTTTGCAGCCCTTCCTCACTGCAATTTTGTTGTGTCTTCTGGTGAACCCTGATGTCTTGTCTATTGCCTTCCTGGGCTCAAGGATCCACCAAAAACTGATGCCTCTTTTGGGGAGAATTTGTGTCCCTTCAACTCACTAGGCTCCCCAGGAAGCTTCAGAACTTGGCTTGGGCCCTAAGCAGCTGGGTACATGCTGGGGCTCTGCTTCTCTCTTTCAGTAAGAAGGAGAACTAAGAAAGAGACTGAAGCATGGTCTGTGGAGAAGGCACTTGTGCAAACACCAGGAGAACGAGGGGCCTGAGTTGTCTTCCTTTCTCCTAAAAGCATGCATTCCTGGCTGGGCGCGGTGGCTCACGCCTGTAATCCCAGCACTTTAGAAGTCCAAGGTGGGCAGATCACCTGTGATCAGGAGTTCGGGACGAGACTGTCCAACAGGGAGAAACCCAATCTCTACTAAAAATACAAAATTAGCTGGGCATGGTGGCGCATGCCTGTAATCCCAGCTATCAGGAGGCTGAGGCAGGAGAATTGCTTGAACCCAGGAGGCAGAGGTTTCCGAATTTGCGCCATTGCACTCCAGCCTGGGCAACAAGAATGAAACTCCATCTCAAAAAAAAAAAAACACATTCCCTCCCAGACCACTCTAGTGAGGGCATGAAGGACAGCGTGTGTGGGTGTGGGTGTCCAGGTTTATGCATGTGTATG
>NW_016830890.1:0-3583 GCF_001698545.2 Rhinopithecus bieti
TTGTTTCTTTTTTCTTTTTTTAGATGGATTCTCCCTCTGTTGCCCAGGCTGGAGTGTGGTGGCACGATCTCAGCTCACTGCAACCTTCGCCTCCCGGGTTCAAGCAATTCTCCTGCCTCAGCCTCCCGAGTAGCTGGGATTACAGGCGTGCACCAACATGCCCAGATAACGCTTGTATTTTTAGTGAAGATGGGGTTTCATCATGTTGGCCAGGCTGGTCTCAAACTCCTGACCTCAAGTGATCTGCCCACCTCAGCCTCTCAATGTGCTGGGATTACAGGCGTGAGCCACCACGCCCGGCCTGTAGTTGCATTGTTTCTAAGGGCCTTTGTTAAGGGCACTATGCTAATGTTTTTGCTAAAAGTCACTGTTACAAAGGCTGTGGTTACTAATGATGTTGCTGCCATGGAACACGTGCCTAAGGGTGATGTGTCCATTGGCATTGATAGTAAGGTCACTGTTGCTAAGGAAGTTATTTATAAGTGCATTGTTCCTGGAGCCATTGTTGTTATGGGTGATGTCTGTAGGAGAACTGTTGAAGGTCATTGTGGTTAAAGGCATTATTGCTATTGCTAGTGTTTCTAATGATGCTGTTTCTACCAGCACTGATCCTAAATCTCGTGTTGCTAAGAGTATTGTTACTGAGGTATTATTGCTAAGTATATTGTTGCTTAGGGTATTATTGCTTAGAATTTTGTTGTATATTATTGTTAAGGACACCATTTCTAAGATCATTGTTTCTAGGGTGTTAATGTTGGCAAGGGACATTTTTGCTGAAGGCATTCTGACTAAAGGCACTGTTGTTATGGGTATTTTCTTCAAAGGGCATTGTTGGTAAGGGGACTTTTCTTTTTCTTCTTTTTTTTTTTTTGAGACAGAGTCTTGCTCTGTTGCCCAGGCTGGAGGGCAGTGGCATGATCTTGGCTCACTCACCACAACCTCTGTCTCCCAGGTTCAAGCGATTCTCCTGTCTCAGCCTCTTGAGTAGCTGGGATTACAGGTGCCCACCACCATTCCTGGCTTATTTTTTTGTATTTTTTGTAGAGACATGGTTTTGCCATGTGGCCAGGTTGGTATGAAACTCCTGACCTCAACCGATCTGCCTGCATCAGCCTCCCAAAGTGCTAGGATTATGGGCGTGAGCCAACATGCCTGGCTATATTTCTCAAACATATTTTGAAATGGCCCTGCAAAGCTCTCTCTTGTGGGAAAATCTACCTTCCATAGAAAATCTCCTTTATTTCCAAGTCTTCTTCCTGATCCAGGAGAGAATTAACTGAGTCTAGTACCTTTTTAAGTCTGATAAGAAACATTTACAATCTATTCTTTCTGAAGCCTGCTACCTGGAGGCTTTATCTGCATAATAAAAACCTTGGTCTCCACAACCCCTTATTTTAACCCTTCTATTAATTCCTGGTCTTTAGATAAAATCCTTCAACCAATTGCCAATCAGGAAATCTTTTAATCCACGTATGACTTGGAGGCCACAACCCCCCCACTACCCCTTCCTCCCCCTTCACATTGCTCCATGTGATAGTTAATATTGAGTGTCAACTTGATTGGATTGAAGGGTGCAAAGTATTGTTCCTGGGTGTATCTGTGAGGATGTTGCCAAAGAAGACTGACATTTGAGTCAGTGGACGGGATGAGGCAGATCAACCTTTCTTCTAGGTGGGCACCATCTAATCAGCTGCCAGCATGGCTACAATGAAGCAGTCAGGAGAACGTGGAAGGACGTGACTTGCTGAGTCTTCTGGCCTCCATCTTTCTCCCATGCTGGATGCTTCCTGGCCTTGAATATCAGACTCCAAGTTCTGCAGCTTTTGGACTTTCGGACTTACACCAGTGGCTTGCCAGGGGCTCATGGGTCTTCAGCCACAGACTGAAGGCTGCACTGTCGGCTTCCCTACTTTCGAGGTTTGGGGACTCAGACTGGCTTCCTTGCTCCTCAGTTTGCAGACGGCCTATTGTAGGACTTCAGCTTGTTACAGTGGGAGTCAATACCCCTTAATAAACTCCCTTTCATATATACATCTCTCCTATTAATCCTGTCCCTCTAGAGAACCCTAGATAATACACCTCACCTTTCCAGCCCTAACCAGTGTATGTCTTACATGTATTGATTCATGTCTTATATTGCCCTAAAACATGTATGTAGCCAGATCACCTCGGGCAAATGTTCTCAGGACCTCCTAAGGCTGTGTCACAGGCACGTCCTTAACCTTGGCTAAATAAACTTCTAAATTGACACTTGTCTCTGGTATTTTTTTCACTTAAAATTATAATTCTTTATTTTGCTACTTTTGTGTTTGCTGTGGGATAATAGTATATATCTTAAACTTATCACAATCTACCTTCAAGTGAATTATACCATTTCACCTATACTATTCAAACCTTACAATAGTATACTGACATTTCTCCCCTCTCAGTCTTTATGCTTTGTTGTCATATACTTTATCTGTATATACATATGTTGCAATAACAACACATTGTTATCGTTCTGTTTAAACAGTTATCTTTAAAAGAAATTTACATGAGGGGAGGTTCCAACATGACCAAACAGGAACAACTCCAGTCTACAGCTCCCAGTGTGAGTGACGTAGAAGACGGGTAATTTCTGTATTTCCAACTGAGGTACGAGGTTCATTTCACTGGGGCTTGTTGGACAGTGGGTGCAGCCCACAGAGTGTGAGCCGAAGCAGAGTGGGGTCGTTGCCTCACCTGGTAAGCAGAAGGGGTCAGGTAATTCCCTTTCTTAGCCAAGGGAAGCCCTGACAGACAGTACCTGGAAAATCGGGACACTCCCACCCTAATACTGCACTTTTCCAATGGTCTTAGCAAACAACATACCAGGAAATTATATCCCATGCCTGGCTCAGAGGGTCCCACACCCACGGAGCTTCGCTCACTGCTAGCACAGCAGTCTGAGATCAAATTGCAAGGTGGCAGGAGGCTGGGGGAGGGGCGTCTGCCATTGCTGAGGCTTGAGTAGGTAAACAAAGTGGCCAGGAAGCTCAAACTGGATGGAGCCCACCGCAGCTCAAGGAGGCCTGCCTGCCTCTGTAGACTCCACCTCTTGGGGTAGGGCATAGCTGAACAAAAGGTAGCAGAGACTTCTGCAGACTTAAACATCCCTGTCTGACAGCTTTGAAGAGAGTAGTGGTTTGCCCAGCACGGAGTTGGAGATCTGAGAACGGACAGACTACCTCAAGTGGGTCCCTGACCCGCGAGTAGCCTAACTGGGAGACACCTCCCAGTAGGGAAAGACTGACACCTCTTACAGCCTGGTAACCCTCTGAGATGAAGCTTCCAGAGGAAGGATCAGGCAGCAACATTTGCCATTCTGCAATATTTGCTGTTCTGCAGCCTCTGCTGGTGATACCCAGGCAAACAGGGTCTGGAGTGCACCTCCAGCAAACTCCAACAGACCTGAAGCTGAAAGTCCTGACTGTTAGAAGAAAAACTAACAAACAGAAAGCACATCCACACCAAAACCCCATCTGGACGTCACCATCATCAAAGACCAAAGGTAGGGCCGGGCGCGGTGGCTCAAGCCTGTAATCCCAGCACTTTGGGAGGCCGA
>NW_016830891.1:0-319 GCF_001698545.2 Rhinopithecus bieti
TGCTTTGTGACGTGTGCATTCCCTTCACAGTGTTATACATCTCTTCTCCTACAGCGTCGGGGAAACCCTTTTGGAGAAACAGGTATCTAGTGATATTCGGGAGCATGTTGATGCCGATGGTGAAAAGGGAAATATCCTCAGACAAAAACTGGAAAGAAGCTTTCCAGGAAACTACTCTGTGATATGTGTAATCATCTCACATAGATAAAGCTTTCTTCAAATTATGCAGCTTGGAAACTGTCGTGGACGGATCCATTAAGGGACCTTGGGGAGCACATTCAGGGCTATGGTGAAAAAGGAAATATATTCAGATAAAAGT
>NW_016830892.1:0-1541 GCF_001698545.2 Rhinopithecus bieti
AAAAAAAGAACTAACTGAGACTGTGTAACTTATGAAGAAAAGAAGTTTAATTGACTCACAGTCGTGCATGTTTGGTGAGGCTTCAGGAAACTTACAATCATGGTGGAGGGAGGTGAAGGGAAAGTGAGCATGTCTTCACATGTCAAAGCAGGAGGAAGAGAGAGAAGAAGGAAGCACCACTTATTTATCAAACAACCAGATTGTGAGAACTCACTCACTATCACAAGAACAGCAAGAGGAACGTCTATCTTCATGATTCAATACCTCCCACAAGGCCCCTCCTCTGACATGTGGAGATCAAAACTTGAGATGAGATTTGGGTGGGGACACAGAGCCCAACCATATGATGATTTGTTCAAAAAGTGTTATTGAATTCAGATATTTTAAATGATAACACACCAAAGTACTGAAGAACTGATGAAGGCACTGAATTACTAGATTTCATGTCAATTTGAAACAAATCAATTTTATTTTGAACAGATGTAATATACGTTAAACACAAACATGTACAGATTATCTTAAATATATTAAGAAAATCAGAAGTATTTTGTGCAAGTTCCTTAGGTAAAATTATTATACACTAAAAATTCATTTCCCCTAAAGATAAAATGAAAATTCAAATACCTAATTCTCAGACACGTTTGTTGAAATGTATTTGATATAATTACAAAGCTTAAAAGTGGGTAATTTTCTTTCTAAATATTTTGATTCAAATTAGAGCAAGTTTCAATCAGTTGAACAACCAGTAACTTGGTTTTGTCCTCCTGCTCTAAACTGCTAATGTCCCTATTCTCTGCGTATTAGGAGTAAAAAAAGTAAATAAGATAAACATAACACATATTTCTAAAGACTGAAATATAGCAATAAAATTTCTCTATTAAAATTCGTGCAAATATGTTATGAAATAGAAATTTTAAGATGGTTTAAGAAAGCTTATTATACATAATTAATTGGCTTGAGGAAAACAGCGTGTTTCCTCACTGCCCTATTAAGTTGGATTTCCCAGCAAGCAGACTCTGAGTTAGAGATTAGTATGTAAGAAATTTATTAGTGAGTGCCTTGCAGATCAACACCTATGAGAAAGAAAAGGAGGGATTACCATGTGTGCTACTGAAAAGGAAGGAAACAAAATAGGGACACTGGAAAAATTCAACTGTGATGCAGCTTCAGTGGTTGCTTCAGTCAACCATACGGGGTTCTGAAGTTAGGATAACTTGGGTAAAGGGACTAGGCTTTTAAATCCCCTTATCAATGAATCATTGAATTTGGGCTATGAAAGATTATTTAAAGAACTGGCATCTTACAAAATTAGCCAGGCATGGTGGTGCATGCCTGTAATCCCAGCTACCTGGGAGGCTGAGGCATGAGAATCACTTGAACCTGAAAGATGGAGGTTTCAGTGAGATGCAATCGCATTACTTCACTGCAGCCTGGGTGACAGAGCAAGACTCTGTCTCAAAACAAACAAACAAATGAACGAACAAAATGATTAGCTTCTCACTGATACCCTTGACAATGCTGAACTTAACCTGAGGCCTGTG
>NW_016830893.1:0-1239 GCF_001698545.2 Rhinopithecus bieti
AAATTTGTTTAAGTTCCTTGTAGATGCTGAATATTAGGCCTTTGTCAGAAGGATAGATTGTGAAAATTTTCTCCCACTCTGTAGGTTGCCTATTCACTCTGATGTTAGTTTTTTTTTTTTTTTTTTTTTTTTTGCTGTGCAGAAGCTCTTTAGTTTAATTAGATCCCATCTGTCAATTTCAGCTTTTGTTGCCATTGCTTTTGGTGTTTTAGTCATGAAGTTCTTGCCCATGCCTACATCCTGAATGGTATTGCCTAGATTTTCTTCTAGGGTTTTATAGTTTTAAGTCTAACTTTTAAGTCTTTAATACATCTTGAATTAATTTTTGTATAAGGTGTAAGGAAGGGATCCAGTTTCAGTTTTCTCCGTATCACTAACCAGTTTTCCCAGCACCATTTATTAAATAGGGAATCCTTTCCCCATTTTTTGTTTTTGTCACATTTGTCAAAGATCAGATGGTTGTAGATGTGTGGTATTATTTCTGAGGGCTCTGTTCTGTTCCATTTTTCTATATATCTGTTTTGGTACCAGTACCATGCTGTTTTGGCTACTGTAGCCTTGTAGTATAGTTTGAAATCAGGTAGCATGATCCCTTCAGCTTTGTTCTTTTGGCTTAGGATTGTCTTGGCAAGGGGGGCTCTTTTTTGGTTCCATATGAACTTTAAAGTAGTTTTTTTTCCAATTCTGTGAAGAAAGTCAGCATCATCCTGATACCAAAGCCTGGCAGAGACACAACAAAAAAAAAAAGATAATTTTACACCAATATCCCTGGTGAACATCGATGCAAAATCCTCAATAAAATACTGGCAAACCAAATTCAGCAGCACATCAAAAGCTTATCCACCACGATCAAGTTGGCTTCATCCCTGGGATGCAAGGCTGGTTCAACATATGCAAATCAATAAATGTAATCCATCATATAAACCTAACCAAAAACAAAAACCACATGATTACCTCAATAGATGCAGAAAAGGCCTCTGACAAAATTCAACAGCTCTTCATGCTAGAAACTCTCAATAAACTAGGTACTGATGGGATGTATCTCAAAATAATAAGAGCTATTTATGACCAACCCACAGCCAAGATTGTATTGAGTGGGCAAAAACTGGAAGCATTCCCTTTGAAAACTGGCACAAGACAGGGATGCCCTGTCTCACCACTCCTGTTCAACATAGTGTTGAAATTTCTAGCCAGGGCAATCAGGCAGGAGAAATAAATAAAGGGTATTCAGTTAGGAAA
>NW_016830894.1:0-1428 GCF_001698545.2 Rhinopithecus bieti
TGAAGAATTTATGACAGTGGACATATCTGTATCCTCTTATCTGGATAGCTGAAGGTTTTTCGTTGTCGTTTTTTGTTTTTTTTGGAGACACTGTCTTGCTCTGTAGCCCGGCTGGAGTGCAGTGGCGCCATCTCTGCTTACTGCAACCTCCGCCTCCCGGGTTCAAGTGATTCTCCTGTGTCAGCCTCCCGAGTAACTGGGATTATAGGCACCCACCAGCTAATTTTGTATTTTAGTAAAACGGGGTTTTAGGCCTGGCACAGTGGTCATGCCTGTAATCCCAGCACTTTGGGAGGCCAAGGTGGGCGGATCACGAGGTCAGGAGTTCCAGAGCAGCCTGGCCAACGTGGTGAAACCCTGTCTCTACTAAAAATACAAAAAAATTAGCTGATCGTGGTCGCAGGCACCTGTAATCCCAGCTACTCGGGAGACTGAGGCAAGAGAATTGCTTGAACCTGGGAAGTGGAGGTTGCAGTGAGCCAAGATCTTGCCACTGCACCCCAGCCCAAGTGACAATGCGAGACTCTGTCTCAAAACACAAACAAACAAACAAACAAACAACAAAAAGACGGGGTTTTGCCATTTTGGCCAGGCTGATCTCAACCTCCCGACCTCAGGTGATCACCTGCCTCAGCCTCCCAAGGTGCTGGGATTACAGGCGTGAGCCACCACGGCCGGCCCACTCTATTTTCTTTTTATGCCCTAAATTTTAATATGTTTGAGTTTGTCTGTTCCTTTATCTTTTTTTCTTACATAAAAAAAATTCTGCCTAATTCTTCATAAAAAAAAATCTTCTGTGACTTCTGAAAGTGTTCTGGTTTTATCTTTCATATTTGAATATATAATAAGTTGATTATTGTTCATGGAATAGAGAAGAATGCAATACATTTTCCCAAGTAGATGCCAGCCTGATTTGCCTTATATTTTAAAGTGCATGTGATTTCTTTTTCTATTCTACAGTGCCTACTTTATCATTCATCAACTTTCCATATAAATGCTGCGTCATTAAGACTTTTTTTTCCCTTGGTCTGCTTGCTCATCTCTCTGCTAATACTGTGCTGTCCTGAGTGTTTTCATTTGAAAATCTTAGAAGTATGTTAGACAAGCCATCACTCTTTTTTTAGATGACTAAAAGTCGTTAGACATTTGTCATTTTACTATGTAAGAAAAGTAGTTTTCTTGCCTAAAACAACCTGATTTGGGAATTTATGTGATTTCATGGGAATAGCATCTGGAAGTGGTGACATTAATGTCATTTTAAACAAACAGGTATCATATTTCCTCTTATTCCTTTCTGCCTTGACATTGTGCAATAGAAATTTTAAAAATTGTTGTATTAGTATTGTTAAATTAATCAATTATTGATTTTATTTACTACTCAATTAAATTTAATAAGCCTATTCTCTCTTGGTGTAATCACATGGAATG
>NW_016830895.1:0-319 GCF_001698545.2 Rhinopithecus bieti
GTTGCCCAGGCTGGAGTGCAGTGGCACCATCTGGGCTCACTGCAACCTCCGCCTCCCAGTCTCAACGATCCTGCCACCTCAGCATCCCAAGTAACTGGAACCACAGGCATGTGCCTCTATGCCTAGCTAATGTTTTGTTTTGTTTTGTTTTGTTTTGTTTTGTTTTGTTTGTATTTTTGGTAGAGATGGGGTTTTGCCTTGCTGCCCAGGCTGGTCCTGAACTCCTGAGCTCAGGCGATCCACCTGCCTTGGCCTCCCATAGTGCTGGGATTACAGGTATGAACCACCACGACTGGCCATGAGCAGTATCTTCTAGTAT